>NW_027492106.1:0-242500 GCF_021521415.1 Bidens hawaiensis | reverse complement strand
TTGGCACAAGAATTCATACAAGAGATTATAGCATTTTACACAAAACAAACAAACAAATATATATATATATATATGCATATATATATACATATATTATAGATGCTAACCTGGCCGACCCACCGTCGGAGACCCGTTATATGTTCTCGAACCTGCTCCGGTGTGAACAATTCAATCATTGATACTCCCTTTATTTTTGGCTTCCCAGTTTTGGAGGTCTCGGCAACAAGTACCACATCATCCTGTTTAGCCGGGCCTACCTCTTTCTCTGTGTTAGAAAATGTCTGCTTAGGGTAACCTATGTCTTCATTTGACCCACCATCATTATTCGCCTCACCAGTATTCATGGAACTTGAAGAAACTTCTATCTTCACTTCAGCTGCCTCATATTTGAGCGGTTGGCAGGTGTCATGATCCTGAAGATCCAAAGTGGCCTTGTATTTGAGAGGTTGACAGGTGTCATGATCCTGAAGATCCAAAGTGGCCTTGTATTTGAGCGGTTGACAGATGTCCTGATCCTGAAGATCCAAAGTGGCCTCGTATTTGAGCGGTTGACAGGTTTCATGATCCTGAAGATCCAAAGTGGCCTTGTATTTGAGCGGTTGACAGGTGTCTTGATCCTGAAGATCCAGAGTTGCCTCATATTTGAGCGGTTGATAGGTGTCATGATCCTGAAGATCCTCAGATGTAATGGAAACTGGTATGATCGGGTTTTCGTTTTCTTTTTCAATTTCGATTTCATTTTGAGCAGCAGGCGGCTGCTCGATCTTGGTCCGTTTAATGGGGCGGTGGGAATCTTCTGAAGTATGATCACGGGATCTGTTACCCAACTGCGGGAGATCCTTAACGAGGACCCCGGGTCTTCGAACGAAATCATTTACAGGAACACACACAGGACAACTTTGGTCCTTGCAGTACTTGTGATGGTTAAGTAATTTCTTTGACCTATGACAGTGAGGAAATTGACATTCAGTGCCATCACAACATGATCTCATATGTTTCCACAATTTTTGAACAATGATACAATGTTGTTCGGGGCATTTTCCAGGTAGATAAATACATCTACGAGCATGTCGTAAGAACAAAATCCATCTTTGTTGATTCCTGAAACTGTCAGGTGACGGGTCAACTGGCCTTTCGGCAGGTATTGATGCTTCTAAAGATTGAATAGTATGAATGCTATTATCGTTATTATTATTATTCTGAATTTGTTTTGTCGTCTTATTTGATGAGTTACCTAATTCAAGTGACGGTTGTTGCAACCTTGACTGCCATTGACCTAGAGGTGTTGATGCTGGTTGACCCATAACATTATTTTGAGTGTCAACACCATGCAATTGACTACCTCTGGATGACAGGAATTGTTCACAAACTTGTGGCTCAGGTTTTATTTGACTGTCAACATTGGATACCAGTGGGGACCGCCCGTACCGAAATTGTTGATTCCGTTGTCTTGGAGGCTGAATTTGATGTTTCTGAAGTTGAAGAGGCTGCTGAGACCGCAACCGCGTCTCTGATTGATTCAAAGAAGGTTGAATGTTAGCGGCTTGACCGGAATTGTGCAAGTTTGACTGCTTGACCATCATGGGAGAGCTTGTTCTTTGTAATGCTGATAATTTTACCGAGTTCATGTTCATCTGTGATGTACCTGAGTTTGTGGGAACAAAGTAATTTCCTGATCCATCACCTGTAAAATTAGCCATATGAGCATAACATATAAGCTTGTGTACTAAACGAGCTGGAGTATGACCTCAAGTCGGCTCGCTAAAAGCTCGAATCAAGCTGATCATAAACGAGCTCAAGCCTGAACTCGAGCCTAAAAATAAGCTTGTTTAATAAAATGAGTCCAAGCTTCACTTATCGAGCTCGAGCCGCTCGTGAGCCTAGAGCAACCTATTATTTACATAATTATATTTAACATATTATATATATATATACACACACACACATGTTAATTATTAATAATTAATAAACGAGTTGAGCCCAAGCCGAGCTTGAGCTTGAAAAACTACTTACGAACCAAGCTCAAGCTTCAGAAATAGAACTCGAAACAAGCCAAGCTGACGGTTGAGCTCTAGTAAGTTAAACAAGCGCTCGGGTCGACTCGGCTCGCTTACACCCCCTGTAACTAGACTAGTAATAAATAGACATGGCCATTTCAATCCATTTATAATTTATTAACGACTGTTTTGATTCAGGTTCTGTTTATATCTTTAACAGGTCAAATGAGAAAAATCAAAACATTTAATTGAAAAGGAAATTCATCAAACAGACCAAAAGTTACTCAAACTGTATTGTTAACGCGTAAACCTCCTAAATCACGTTATTCACATAACTAGATTATAACTCTTATTATATAATCTTTGTAATCATATTTAGCATAAAAGGTATTTGTAACCGTACCATGAGTGATCTGTCCTTGATGTTGATAATGAGAGATTCCATCATGCGAATCTGTCATTAATCCGTCAGCATTACCCAAACTATTAACCGTTTGTGAGCTTTTACCCATCATCGTTAAATTCCCATTTAATGACTCGTTCGGAAACCCAAAAGACTTTTGAGCCAAAGTTGAGCTGATCCCCCCACTCGTATGCAAGATCTGGCTGTTTTGACCACCAACTTGTTGCTTCATTTGCAATGGCTGAGTCACCATAGTTGAGTCAAAACTCGAGTTCACATACGATTGGTTACTTGTGTTGTTATTAAATCCCGGGGTAGGCAACATTCTTTGTCCACCCGTTGATGAAACACCATCATGGTGTGTGCTTCTAGAAGACCCAAGGGTATTAATGGAAAAGCTTCCTTGATTGACACCTGATGACATCATCATATTATTACCGTGATTAGCAGATGATTGAGCCATTAAACTAGAGTTTCCACTTTGAGGCACACCAGGAGTTGGAATCATTTGTCCCATTGCAACATTAGCAGTACTTCGTTGCTGGTATTGTTGATTTTGACTGGCCTTGATAAAAGCATGTATACGACTTTCCAACGTGTCTACATTTAAATACTCCTCCTAAATAAGAAAAAAGAAGTGGGTGTTAATGATCCTGTCATATTGCAGATGTAAATTTCTATAAATTGTTAATGAAAGAACATTAATGCAGCATGTGAGAACATTTCATATAAAAGAACCTTTGTTGAAGCGGATTTAAATAAGCCTTCCTCCAAGCGTCTGACAATATCCATGATGTTATTCGGGGGTGCCTCTCGCTTTCGTCTTTGCATGAGGAACTTGTATCTAAGAAACATATATTACGATATATTAAGATTTAACATATATGGTGTATCAGTCATATTTTAGCACTAATCCATGAACCACATTGTTGAAAAAAAATGAAATATAAGTTTATGGCAAACCTATCAGGGCGCCATTGAGCTAATTACAAACACACCCTAATATTATAAATATTAACTATAATTAACAAGAAGATAAACATGAAACAGACAGTATCCAAAGGCCATTATCATGTAGACGCATGATAGATACCAAAATCAGCAAAATGCTTATATATGAGAAGTGATATTAAAAAGGATCAAAGGTGTCTTGGGTTCTTAAAGGAAAGGTGACTTAATTAATATTAGATACGAAAATAGTACAAATAAAGACACAAAAAGAAAATTAATTGTAGAAGCATTTCATAACGTTATGCGACAATCACTCACATCATGAAAGTTTTTAGGGTTAATAGAAAGTTGGCTAACAAACCACAAATAAGGTTCAACAATAAGGAAACATAAACCCCAGTGAATGATAACATTTTAGGTAGCCAGTTTGCCTACATTCAACGCCACGATGTGATCACTAAATAGTCAGCCCCCAAACAAAATTCCAACCCCCCCCCCTCCATTAAGATGGTAAGATAGTATACATGTTTGTAACACACAACTACACACATACACAAAGCATCTTCCTCATATGGAAACACATGCGAAAAAGAACTTACATCCTATCTTGTATAAACTGTCGTTCAGGTTCCATATTAAGCAGAGCATGGGGACCTTCAGAATTCTGCATAATATTATGTTGTGGTATGGAAGACAATGAAGTCCCCGCTTGATTGGTAACCTGCCTCGGGTACTGTCCTGCCATTTGAGCCTGTAAATTCATTTTTATCCCTAGCAAAAATATTTCATAACAAAATGTGACAATTCCAGACTTCCAATTAATAATGCCTAATCATATACTCCAAATGTATGAACAATTGAAGATTCAGCTTCCGCTTTCCCTGATAATAACAAACAGAACAATAGCAAAATAAGAACTCGAGTAAAATCACAATAACCTAGATTTTCAAATTATTTATAACTAAAATTTATCGCTTGTGTGAATATTCTCCAAGGTTACTTGTGAATAAATATGTGTGCTCGCATGCATGCACGTCTCAGATCACACGCTTTAACCTAAACCAGATACATTTCTATGGCAAATGCTACAAATAGAAGAATGCTAATTGCTTAATATCAGAAATGTGTAACAACAACTCAATCAGTAATGCAATAATCAATCTAACATCAAAGATAAAGCTATGATCAGCAACATTTTGAATTCACATTTAATTATACCAAGCATCAACCCTATCTTTGCCCCTTGCTTACAAAAGAACTTGAGTAAAATCACAATAACCTAGATCTCCAAATTATTTATCACTAAAATGTATGACTTGTTCGAATATTCTCCAAGGTTATTTGTGAATAAATTCGTGTGTGCGCGTCTGTGCATGTCTCAGATTACACATTTAACCTAAACCAGACACATTTCTAGGGCAAATGCTACAAACAAAAGAATGATAACCCCTTAATATAAAAGATGTGTAACAACAACTCACACAGTAATCCAATAATCAATCTAACATCAACGACAACGCTGTGATCAGTCAACATTTTGAATTCACATTAGATTATACTAAACATCAAACCCTATCTTCGCGCCTAGCTTGCATAAAAACTTGAGTAAAATCACAAAAACCTAGATTTCCAAAATATTTATCACTAACATTTATCGCTTGTTCGAATATTCTCAAAGGTTACATGTGAATAAATGTGTGTGTCCGTGCGCACATGCATGTCTCAGATTACACATTTTAACCTGAAACAGATACATTTCTAGAGCAAAGGCTACAAATAAAAGCTAGCTAATTGCTTAATATCAGAAATGCGTAACAACTCAATCAGCACTGCAATAATCAATCTAACATCAACGATGAAGCTGTGATAAGTAGACATTTTAAACTCACATTTGACTATACCAAACATCAAATCCTATCTTCGTTCAACTCGAGTTAAATCACAATAACCTAGATTTCCAAAAGATTTATCACTAAACTTTTAACTCGTTCGAATATTCTCCAAGGTTATTTGTGAATAAATGCGTATGTGTTCTCGCGTGCATGTCTCAGGTTACACATTTTAACCTAAACGAGATACATTTGTAGAGCAAATGCTACAGATAAAAGAAAGCTAGTTGCTTAACATCAGAAATTTATAACAGCAACTGAATCAGTATTGCAAAAATCAACCTAACATCAACGAAGCTGTGATAAGTCAACATTTTAATTTCACATTTGACTACACCAAACATCAAAATTCATACCCTATTTCTGCGCAACTAAAGTAAAATCACAATAACCTAGATTTCCAAAAGTTATCACTTTTTCAAATATTCTCCAAAATTATTCCTAAATAAAGGCGTGAGCGCGCGCGCATGCACGTCTCAGATTACACGATTTTAAACTAAAGCAGACACATTTGTAGGGCAAATGCTACAAGCAGAAGAAAGCAAACATCATAAATGTATAACAACAGCTCAATCAGCATTGCAACAATCAATGATAAACCTGTGATCAGTCAACATGTTGAATTCACATTCAATTACACAACTAAAAGTACAATTCGCAATCCAATTGCCGATTAAACGTCAAAATCAAACACATTATAAACAATTTGGAAGCTGCAATTAATCGTTCATTAAAACAACCAATTCCGATTCACGAGACCGCAATTAAACAATTAGAAACCAAAATTGATTGAAATGAAGCAACAATTAACCGAAACATAACGACAGATATATATGTATATATGTATATATACCTTTATTGATTGATTCAATCACGACGGACGTTCAACCCCAACGCGGACTTATGAAGTGAGGGAGAAAAGGGGTTGAAACTTTGTACGGCATACTTATATATATATATATATATATATATATATATATATATATATATAACAATTTGAATATATATTTACTTACAATTAAATGTGTGACTTAAATGTGTGACAAACCACAACTTATGATTACTTGTATTAATTAATTGTATTAAGTTTTGGTCTGAAAATAGAGATTTGTAAAGATTTTTTGTTGGGTAGACACTGAGAATGTATTTAAAACTTTTGACTATTGAATGTGAAAACAACAATTTGAATGATTTTACACTATTTAATGCTAAAGATTGTAAAGATAATTGATGAAATACTAATTTGAGAAGGGTGTGATATTAATTGGTATTATAATAGTCTTGACAAAATCAAGTGTTGAATTAATTTACTTAAATGTGTTATTTTGTATAGAGATGCGTGATTAGATTGTATCTTATCTTATGCTTAATTGAGTTTTGTGGAGGCTTATATCCGAGTTGCTTGTAAATTCGTTCAAGCAGTTCTAGTGTTTTTCTTAAAGAATAACTAAGAAATACGCTATATAGCATGCATTGTATAGTTATAGAAAATCTACCATGCTTAAAATGAAATATATTAACAAAAGCGGTTGGGGAAGTTAAGGAAAAGAAATAGAGAGCATGGTGGTAAAAAGTTGATCGATAACTATACATGACACACTTTTGAGAACTGATATAAATTTTGTTGCTTAAGTATCTTACACAAAGAATGTTTAAGTTTGAAACCAAAGTACCCACTTATTAATCATAATATCTTAATGATCGTGTTCTCTTTAAAGCTAACTAGTTTTTAGACACACGCGTTGCGTTGGGTCTTGACGAGGGTATTGTGTAGCCATATGTTAATGGAAGACATAACATTATTAATGTACTAATGTATATGTATATACTTAAGTTTCTTTTACATGAATTATGCGGGTGTTTGGCCTAGCTTTTATTTTATAGCTTATGTTTATATTTTAAAGTAGCTTATAACTTATTTTCTATTATTTGATAAGCTCGTCTTAAATGTTTGGATTAGTTTATAATCTACAAGTTGATTATGTATCTTAATAAGTTGTTAAATCCATCATTTTTAATTTGTTATAGTAATAAGTTGCTTCCATATTATTAATTCATCACCATTCGAAGGCAAATGGGTAATTTACCCCCTTAAACAAATAAGCTAAAAAGCCATATTCAAATAAGCTTCTTCAAATTAGCTTATATAAGCTTATAAGCCTAAGCTAAAAAAGCTAAACCAAACACCAAATTAAACTTATTTTATAAAAATAAAAATAAAAAAAGCTAGGCCAAACACCCCCTAAATAGAATGTTGTTTTCGTTGCCTATCATAGTGCCTAATTAGAAATGATATCCTCTTTTAATCAAATGTTCAGTTCTCCAATGATTTTCATTGCATCTCCCATTTCTTCGGCATCTCTTTTCTTTGCTCCTCTTCCCCATCTCTTTTAATCATATGCTATTAACCGGATGACACAAAACACTTTTTATGTCTACTCTTTATAAATGATTATAGTGTTAATTATGTTTGTAAACAATAACCATATGAATATTCAAACAAACTGGTTTTAGATAGTGTATGCTATAAAAATAGAATATTCAAACAAATTAATTTTAGATATTGTATGCTTTAAAAATCGACTTTGGGCGCATTTCAACATGTTTTGACATGTTTGTTTCTGATTATGATGCGTTATTCGACCGCCTTGACTAAAAAACGTAACCCTAATCAACCAATTAATGTTTTGACATGTTTCTTTCTAATTATGATGTGTTATTCGACCGCATTGACTATAAAACGCAGCCCTAATCAATCAATTAATCATCAAGTCGAAGTTAACACATCTACAATACCCCATCATTAACAGTAGATAAAAGTTAGTACTTTGTACATAAACGCACATCATCTTTTGCACATTAAGGCACAAAACTTCTTGCAACTACAGATTGCAACATAATCAAAACTTTGAAGGACAGTCTTGTTAGTGACCTCATCCAAACACTAGGTGCACTTAACAATTTAGTTTGAAATGATGCAACGAGCTAACTAAACTAAATACGGTTATTTCAAGAAAAAAATCCGATCACAATAAGAATGTCAAACAAACTAGTTACAAAAGAATCTGTGTTAATAATTAACGTAAAAAAAATAAAATAGATACAAAAATTTGACATTTAAAGCCAAGGGACACTACTAAATGGATCATAGTATCTGATAAGTCAACGTTCTGGCAACAAAATCGAGCTTTATTGCAAGGGTATGAATCCTCTAATGATATATTAATATTAGAGGCTGCAACTAATAGATCATTCATAGTGGCTCAGACTAATAGATCATCAAGTTAAGCATTCTATTCAACGCATGTGGTTAGCGCTCACCAGATTGTCACCTAGAGTTTCCAAAAGGGAACTCAACAACGGTCAACAGTCACTGTCGGCCACCACGATACACCAATGGCGGATCCAGGAAATTTTTTCACAGGGGTCGGAAATTCTAAGGGTCGATTATCTATCGTTGTAGTATTAAATTTTTCGGTATTTTCGGGCCGAGTCGGGACGGGTCACATAAAACAAAATTAAATTTTAAGTACAAAACAAAATTATATAAATCAGGAGGCGCATAGAGACATCAAGGCCCCGAGCGATGTGCGAAAGCGCACCGAATATGAATAACTTATACGTTTGTTATATAAACACAACGGCAACACCTAAAACTTTTAAATATGTGTGTATTTTATACATATAAAATAAAGAGAAAAAATAATAAATAACAAAAAATAGTAAAAAGATATGGTTAACTTGGAAAAAGAAAAATAAAGAAAGGTATACGGTAAGTTGAGTGAAACTAAAAACAATACTTCAAATTTATAGAAGCCATTTATCATTATGACTTCTTGTACTATTATTTGAAAAAGAATAAATAAGTTAGAAAATGATAAGGAGTGCACATAACGACAAGTACCTTAATAAAATATTAATTTTATGCTACTTCTCCCCCCACAATATTCACTTCACTGTTACGACCAGGGGCGGATCTATAGTAGAAATGGGTGGTTCCGGGTTTCGAAATAATAGTGTATTTGTATATATAAAACATTAGAGGAACCACCTTATAAATTAGGAAGGAACCACCTTAAAAACATTTGAAACGCTTGGCCAGCTGGTAAGGTGCTGGTTTTGTAACTTGAAGGTCACAAGTTCAATTCCGGATTTCCATATAATTTTTGAACTTTTTTTAACTACTGCACAACACATTTAGGGTTTTATTAGTCAAAAAATAAAACACACCGACACTAAACACAACGGCGCCTGCGATCTCCCCTGTCCCCTCGTCCCCATCGGCCGTTCCCCGACCACCACCGCAGCTTTTCCGGCCGTTCTCCAACCTCCTGCCTTCCTCTCCTCCTGTTTTCTACTCTTCCTCGAAGCTCGATTGCTCGAATCCTCCCACTTTGAAGGTAAGTTTGCATTCATTTGTTAAATGTTAATTGTTCTTGACTTGTTAATTGTTCTTGATTGCTAACTACTTAATTGTTAGGTTATTTGTTAAATTTAGTTTTAATGGCTTGTGGTCACGAATAATATATTTCAAATCATGGTTGTTGGTGTTGGGTGTTAAAATAGTTGGAAAGATAAGAGTGGTGGTGTTGGTGGATGTTTTTTGTTGAGGTAAGGTTAATTGTGTGAATATGGTTTCTAACCGGCCCGAACCTCAAACGGACCCGGAATTTATTATTGTATTTTTATTATGTAATGAACTTTGCCCGAACCATCTAACCGACCCGAACCTCAAACCGACCCGGAATTTTTTATACCCGATTCTATGAAATTGAATCATCTAAAAGTTGTGCACCACCTGAAAAAAATTCCTGGATCCGCCACTGGTTACGACCCGCCGCTGCAACTCTAGACTTGCCGGAATTTTCCCGGCAATGTTTCTTCTTCTTCGTTCTATCTTTTTTCCATCTTGTTTTATCGGTATTTCATAACCCCGTAGTCAAGCTGTAGATCCGCCACTGCGATACACCAGTCTGAGTTTATTCGCCACCGTACTTCCACCACTATCATAGACAACCGGAAATACACCGTCGCATAGGGTTCCGAAATCGAAAGCAATAGGTACGAAGACGGAGGCGTCGCCCAAAACCTAAAATCAGATTAAATCATGACCGAAGACATAAGTGGGAGATTATGTTTGACGGTTGGTTATGCAGCTTGTGTGCTTTATCGAATTTATATATACTCTTTAGACCTAGTTAACTTATTAAATCACACATGCTAAGTAACCAATACGTTGAAGGTAAACATGAAGAGCCAGCACACGTGTAAGGTAACCAATATGTGGAAGGTAGACAACAAAACGACAACAAATAAAACAGCAAAGTGTATAACTTTTAAAGCTAAGTGACAATCTTTAAAACATGTTGTACATTTTTGAAACACAATTACCGTCAAGAAAGTTGCAAACTAATAAGATATATAATAAGTAGCCACACATGTTTACAGAGATAAAGTTCTTATGCATGAAAAGAATGGACACTCTTTTAGAAAATATGCATAACATGTTGCATTCATCTCCCATCAGTTCATCATAGTAAAATGACTTTCTAGATCAAAACATACATTCATGTAAATAACTGTAAAATAATGAAAATCCCGTAAAGTGTAATGTATTATTGATCAACTATATATAGAAGTACAATAAGATAAATACAATAAAACATAATCAAATACAATCTCCTAATTATAATAATACTACAATACTAAAACTCTAATATGATATTCTTCTACTATATTCTCTAACATTCCCCGCAGTCAGAGTGGTAGGAAATCGGACGCTCGGACTGGAGCGCAAAGCTTGTGAAGATACACGCGATCGGCAGTGAGCAAAAACTCGATCAGTTATAGGATCTAAGAAGATCACTGGTGGCATGACCGTGGTCAGGCGGCTAAGCATGATGATAGGAGCTTCGACTGCGATGGCAAGAGCTATGATTGAGTCGGCCGAAGCAACGACTTGACGGCAAAGAAACAAAAATTAAATATTCCGAATAATAAAACTAAAAAAGAAAATAAAAAAAAATTCCAAAGAAAAAACTAAAACCTAATAAAATATAAATAAAATTTCATTCAGTAGAACCGAAAATAAAACCCAAAATTTCAATTTAAAAAACAATCGATAATTGGAGATGAGGGTTAAAACTGTTTTTTTCTAAAATAAAAGGAAATTTATTGGATCAAAAGAAAAGAAAATAGAGAAAATAAAAGAAAAACGAAGAGAATCAAAGAAAACTAAAAAAAACTAACTAAAAGAAAACTCAAAAACGTAGTTGACCCTGATTAAAAGAGTGGGGGTAAAAAAAAGATAATAAAGATTCAATAATTTAAAACGTGGTAACACATGTGTTACGCTCGGAACCGAACTGTGCAGACAGCTCCAACTAATAAAGGGTTCTACTCGTAATTGAACGAAAAAAATACGGCTGCAGCTGTGTTGGCTACAATATGATATTCTTCTACTATATTCTCTAACAATAACTTTGACCTTTGTAATAAATAATCAACACAGATTAAGAGACAAGATTGTCCACTAAGAGATCTTACTCTTTTTAATAATCCGATAATAACTTTTGTAGTTTCATTTTCACTTCTAAGAGAAAACTAATGGAATGGAATATATTGGTTTATTTTGTGAAGTAGTGTGCATATACTAAGTCGTTTATGAATAACTTCAGTTTTAACTTATTTTGGTTTTATGGGTATTGTAGGGGTATGGTACTAAACCCGGTTTTACGACCCTAAATTTATTATGTTTGGCTTATTTTATTATATGGACTAATACAATGTTATTGAGCTGAGGGGGTTTTGTGGAGGTAACCCTAACTGGGCTAGGCCCATTAGGGTACCATGATGGTGGCCATGGGGCTCTCTATATAAGGAGGTCTCCACCTCCTTATTAAGGGGTCATGCTCAATAAGAGCCACCACCACTTTTTGTGTCTGTAAACAAGAGATCTTTGAGATATCTTAGCAGTCACCTCCACACCCCCGAAAAACCATTGCAGGTCTCAAGCAACCGGAGGAGAAGATCAAGACGTGGTTCGTTCATCTCGAAAATCCGTGGAAACATCGTCATGGATCAGGTCAGATTCATTTCATGCTTCGACATTGGCGCCATCCGTGGGACCGCAACGAACTACCCTTCGATCTTCATCTCGGCTGTCAGATCTCCCCCAGGAAAAACCCAGATCTGGAAGTTTACAGAAAAAGGCTTCAAGGCTTGTTCTGTTAAAGCTCAAAAAGATCCATAGATCTAAAAGAGGCTTCCAGATCTGTGCAAAAAGAAACTGCCTGATTCGAATGATCAAGTCTCCGGATCTGTGATGGTTTTAAATCCGCTCCGAGCTTCAGATCTATCTAGATCCGATTTACAGATTTAGATCTGGGTTACAGACCTGGATTTTGGGTTTAAAATTACAGATCTAACTCTTAAATTGCAGATCCAAAAATTACCAGACTTCCGCCGCCATGTACGCGCGCCCGCGAATTCTCACTCCGCAGCCGTGCATGTGCCGCCGCGGGAACCACCACGTGGGTTTTGCGCAAAAGACCTCCGCCATGCACGCGCGCTCGCGAGTCACCACTCCATCGCCGTGCATGCGCGCATCAGGCCACGCGCCAAGCCTAAAGGTCGGGAATCCTCATAATATCCCATATGGCTACGCGCCATACTTAAAGGTCGGGAATCCTCATAATATCCCATATGGCTACGCGCCATACTTAAAGGTCGGGAATCCTCATAATATCCCATATGGCTACGCGCCACACTTAAAGGTCGGGAATCCTCATAACATCCCATATGGCTACGCGCCATACTTAAAGGTTGGGAATCCTCATAACATCCCATATGGCTACGCGCCATACTTAAAGGTTGGGAATCCTCATAATATCCCATATGGCTACACGCCATACTTAAAGGTTGGGAATCCTCATAATATCCGATATGGCTACACGCCATACTTAAAGGTTGGGAATCCTCATAATATCCCATATGGCTACGCGCCATACTTAGGGTTGGGAATCCTCATAAACCCATCAGGCCAAGCGCCAAAACTTAAAGGCTGGGAATCCTCATAAACCCATACGGCTTCGCGCCACATGCTCACACATATCACACAGTCTACGCGCACGGGCACGCAACATCTGCGCGTGGCGCGGGAAATAAAGTCTACGCGCACGCGCATGCAACATCTACGCGTGGCGCATAACACAAAGCCAGAGCCTATGCGCACGCGCATGCAACATCTGCGCGCGTCGCCTGACGCGCAGTCTACGCGCACGCGCAAGCTTCATTATTATTATAGCTCGTAAGCCGCAACTCGCGCAAGCTTCATTATTATTATAGCTCGTAAGCCGCTCTCGCGCAAGCTTTATTATTCATACAGCTCATAAGACGCCTCGCGCGCAAGCTGTTATTATTCTTATAGCTCGTAAGACGCCTCGCGCGCAAGCTTTATTATTCATACAGCTCATAAGACGCCTCGCGCGCAAGCTGTTATTATTCTTATAGCTCGTAAGACGCCACGCGCGCAGGCTGCATTATTCTCATAGATCCGTAAGTCGCCTCGCGCGCAGGCTTAATTATTTTTACAGCTCGTAAGTCGCCTCACGCGCGCAAGCTTTATTATTCATACAGCTCATAAGACGCCTCGCGCGCAAGCTGTTATTATTTTTACAGCTCGTAAGTCGCCTCACGCGCGCAAGCTTTATTATTCATACAGCTCATAAGACGCCTCGCGCGCAAGCTGTTATTATTCTTATAGCTCGTAAGACGCCACGCGCGCAAGCTTTATTATTCATACAGCTCATAAGACGCCTCGCAAGCAAGCTGTTATTATTCTTATAGCTCGTAAGAGGCCACGCGCGCAAGCTTTATTATTCATACAGCTCATAAGACGCCTCGCGCGCAAGCTGTTATTATTCTTATAGTTCGTAAGACGCCACGCGCGCGGGCTGCATTATTCTCATAGATCCGTAAGTCGCCTCGCGCGCAGGCTTAATTATTTTTACAGCTCGTAAGTCGCCTCACGCGCGCAAGCTTTATTATTCATACAGCTCATAAGACGCCTCGCGCGCAAGCTGTTATTATTGTTACAGCTCGTAAGTCGCCTCACGCGCGCAAGCTTTATTATTCATACAGCTCATAAGACGCCTCGCGCGCAAGCTGTTATTATTCTTATAGCTCGTAAGACGCCACGCGCGCAAGCTTTATTATTCATACAGCACATAAGACGCCTCGCGCGCAAGCTGTTATTATTCTTATAGCTCGTAAGACGCCACGCGCGCAAGCTTTATTATTCATACAGCTCATAAGACGCCTCGCGCGCAAGCTGTTATTATTCTTATAGCTCGTAAGACGCCTCGCGCGCAAGCTTTATTATTCATACAGCTCATAAGACTCCTCGCGCGCAAGCTGTTATTATTCTTATAGCTCGTAAGACGCCACGCGCGCAGGCTGCATTATTCTCATAGAGCCGTAAGTCGCCTCGCGCGCAGGCTTAATTATTTTTACAGCTCGTAAGTCGCCTCACGCGCGCAAGCTTTATTATTCATACAGCTCATAAGACGCCTCGCGCGCAAGCTGTTATTATTCTTATAGCTAGTAAGACGCCACGCGCGCAGGCTGCATTATTCTCATAGATCCGTAAGTCGCCTCGCGCGCAGGCTTAATTATTTTTACAGCTCGTAAGTCGCCTCACGCGCACAAGCTTTATTATTCATACAGCTCGTAAGACGCCTCGCGCGCAAGCTTTATTATTCATACAGCTCATAAGACGCCTCGCGCGCAATCTGTTATTATTCTTACAGATCGTAAGACGCCTCGCGCGCAAGCTTTTATTATTCATATAGCTCGTAAGACGCCACGCGCGCAAGCTTAATTATTTTTACACCTCCTTATTAAGGGGTCATGCTCAATAAGAGCCACCACCACTTTTTGTGTCTGTAAACAAGAGATCTTTGAGATTTCTTAGCAGTCACCTCCACACCCCCGAAAAACCATTGCAGGTCTCAAGCAACCGGAGGAGAAGATCAAGACGTGGTTCGTTCATCTCGAAAATCCGTGGAAACATCGTCATGGATCAGGTCAGATTCATTTCATGCTTCGACATAGGGCGTATAGGATCGAAAAGGGGAAATTGATATGCTCCACCCATATTCAATATTTAGTGTACGTGTTGGTTTAGTTTAAGATTGAGTGGAATTTGAATGAGAGTGCGTGTAAGTTTTAAATTGGGAATGTGTAACTAATCGTTTACAGACTTGGGCATTGAAGCGAGACTTCAGCTCCATGACGGGGCTTTGATCCGTGCCTTCCAAGTCCTTCACTCCCATGTCATTTGGATGGGGGTTTTCCCAGAGCCGTCTCAAAGTTTTTGAAGGCCTAAAGCGGAACTAAAATGTTGAGGTTTTTTTTAAAAAACAATTTGATATAAACCCTCCTCCTTTACCCGGGCTTGGGACCGGCGATAATAAACTATTAAGTTTATAGTTGGCGGAGTTAAATTTTTTTTTTTAAAATAAAATTTTGTATGTAAATATATTTATATGAAATTTACTTTTCTTGCTTTATTTGATGCAAACTGTTTAATTAAATATTCATAAGCAAGTTTTTCAAAAAAATATTCATAATCAGCTTTTATTTTCTGTTTCTTTAACCTTTTTGAATGACCCGATTTAAACTTCCGAATTCTGTTTGACATTTTAAAAATCTAAGTATCTAATATAAATAATCTAAAATTCGAAGTACCAAAAAATAGCATGAAATTCACAGAAGGTCTAAGTAGCAAAAATCAGGAACTATGCACAAATTATAAACGAATTCAAAATAGAGATTAGTAGGCTGCGTACCTTTAAGGCTTCAAAATCAAGTCAGTAGGAATGATAGTCAAGCCTTAGCACCAAATAAATCAAATTAAGAATTGGGGCTTCCGGCTTCCGATCACACCTTCGAATTAGGGCTTCCACCTTAACGATTTCAGATTTTAAGAATCAAAATCAAGCCTTAGAATTAGTAAATTTCAGATTCAAGTACTCAAAATAAATCTTACAATCAATTTGGGGTAGGGGGAATATGAATAATTCTTCATCTTTAATATTCAACAACACAATGGACGATGAAATTAGAACGTTGGAGGCCGCTTGGAACTTGTAATCTACAGGTCTCTTCAGTTTCTTGCAGACCCTACTTTTGATATGTCGTCCGTCCTTCTGATTTTTTTAACCCTATCAATCATTCACGGGTAATAGTAGAAAGGAATTGGGCCTTTCTTTAGTGAGTGGCCCATTTTTAACAATAGAAAGAAACTGGGCCTTCATTTACATTTGTGGCCCATTTTTAACCTATATATTATATACATCATATAATAGCCTAACAAAATTGCAGGCCCAAGGCGATGGCCTGATTTGGCTGGCCCATGGGCCGGGCCTGGGTTTTCCTCGCATTGGAGGCGCTCTTAGTTCTATCTGATATTATGTTCTTGTATTATCTAGATAGTTAACAATGCATTCATGAATAATATACTTGAAGCTTGAATGCATTAAAGAATTTCATTAACGTGGAAATGGCTAACTTATGAATAAAATACATATTAAACATACACAATCGTTGTATGTTTGATCTTCAATTTCATGATATCAAAGATCTGTAGTGTATTTCTGGTTGATTAATAGGTGTTCAAATAATACATGTTGGAATTTATTTAGTATATTTATATTAAGTAATGACTATGAGGAAGAATTGATCTATTGTTTTTACAGAGATTAAAAATACTTTAGTTTCATACATGTTTCCTCATATATGTTCATATTACATTAGAAGCTCGTTAATCAGTCATCCACAAGCCCATAAAATAAGGTGAATGCAGTTGTGTATTTATAACTCATGGATACCTTGAGGCCTTACTGATAAACTCCAATTAGACCCCACTTCATCTTTGCTTGGTCTGCTGGCATTTTAGAAGCAACGATGATGGAGGGTCTAACTTGAGTTTTATCAGCGAAGTGATGGTACGTGAAAACCATCTCTGGTTTCTTGTTTGATCGTGCAGCTACCTTTAAGAAAAACGAGTTATACCATTCTACAATGTTGTTAGGGGGTCTGGACTTCAGGTGAACTTAACGTGTCATATATATCACTATATGTTATATTAGGTGAATAACGAGTTATATCACATATATGTTATCAAGTTCTTATTTATTTAGATAGTTAAGAACGCAATCATTTATATATGAAGCTTGAATACATTAAAGAAACTCATTAAGAAAATGGTACTTCATGTGGGCTTTCTTAACAAAAAAAAAAAAAATTAAAAACCACTATATGTAAATGTTGCACAAATTTTTCTGGTTCAAGTGTATCTTATCTTTATCACGGACAAATTTCTTTGATTAACAATAATTGTAGTTTTACCAATATTTACAAGTTCCTTATTTTCTTTCTTCCCCATAAAGAAAATAGGGTAATTAAGTGGTATACTATATGTATATATGCACGTTTAGCATTTCTTCTAACAACCTATGCATTTTGTTATCATTTCTAATTGGACAATCCATTAATCCAACTAGTAGAGGACTATAAATTGATCATTTTTTTTATTTCCGTTGAAAATTAGGAATAGATGGGATGTCTTGTCTATAGGACCCGTTTCACTACTTTAGCTATAATAGAAGTATACCCCTGGATCGGATCGGAATCTGGGAAGTACTCATTGATCATTTCTACCAATTTAAAGCCCAAAATTCTTTTTATACGCAGAAATACACTTACATAATCTCTATTATGAATCCTTTGTGAACCTTAGTGTTCCTATCTATTCACTCATTTTTATCCATCTACTTCTGGGTAATACATATGGTAACAAATAGTAAAAACCTCATAAAATTGATCTTTTGAACCCGCTTCAAATCATGATGACTATCAATAAATCTTGTGTAAGGCCCCGTTACCGGTGCCTCACATTTGGACGTCGGATTTACTCATTCACATAGTTCTAATAATCAGAGTTAATAAAAACATTCGCGGAAAATAAAATTTTCATAAAACATTACACAATAATCCATAATTCGTCTTAAATAACATATTGTCTTTAAAGCATAAACTAATAAACGTCTTTGGTCTTTCGATGCCAACCTCTTATTCGATGCCACGTGTCCCTCTCAAGCGAGCTGCCTCATTCTACTCACCTGTGTGCATACTAAAAGTCAGCTACGCTGAGTGAGTTATAGTTAATCACATAACATACAATACATTCAAAACTACGTACTTTCATACTTTCGTTTATCATATACTTACCTTACGTTTTAAAGAGCATTACGCCCTATAACCTTCGCATATATTATTAGGGTATGCAACCCTTTAACCTTCGCATATATTATTAGGGTATGCAACCCTTTATCCTTCGCATATATTATTAGGGTATGCAACCCTTTAACCTTACCTTACATTTCATTATCATATCCATACAATTAATACCATACACAACATAATCGTACATACTCCCTTATTCATATACGCATTTCATACATACTATACTATACTTACCTTAACAATACGTTCAATACCCGAAGGTCGTTCACGTACTGTCAAGCATACATACATAACTATCACAATCGTCAATAAGACATACACTTACCATTTAAGGTAAGTGTATTAACATTCACATCGATTATGCACACAGCCCCGAAAAACATGACAAGGAAATGGGGCTAGAAACTCACCTGAAGTCGGTTACGTTCACCGTTGATGGTAATCCCTTTCTTCAGTTGTGCACGGCTGACTGTATAATAATTACACGTATCAATTAACTATCACTACTCGTATCATCTTTCTAGTCTTAATTATTACCCACAACGAACGGGGGTCCGGGGGCAGCGCCCCTGGCAGCCCCTGACAGGGTCCAAGGGGCAGAGCCCCTGGCTGGGGTCGAGCTGCCAGGTCAGCTTGGAAAATTTTATTCACATTAACTGTCTTAACACATTTTCCATTAGGATTTTAATTTATTTTCTAATTCGTTAACTCATTTTCATGACGAATTAAGTCTGATTCCTATCTGATTCGTTACCTTAAATGTAAGCGAACATACGTGTTAGGCGAACTTAATTTAATCGAACTTAAGCTTTCAAGCGAACCTAAACTTTAGCGAATTTAAGTGTAGGCGAACTTAAGTAAGCGAAGTTAATCATTCGGCGAACTTAGCCTTAGGCGAAATTAATGTTAGGCGAACTTAGTACTCGGCGAACATGCTTGGCGAACATGCAGGTGAACTTACCGGCGAACTTACTAGGGAACGAAGTTGATCAGGAGCGAACTTGGCATGCAACGAAGTTATTCGGCTACAGCCCTGTTCGTCCTCAATCCTCCCCGTAATCACCATCGTTCAACCTGAAATCCCCGGGTATGGCATTTAACCATCCCGCGATCATTCCTGTGGTCGTTTTGGATTTGCTTTGGCCTGAAAACATGTAAAGTTTGGACCTTTAATTTCAAAAACGTTCAATACAAGACCTTCGGTTTATCTTAAACGATTCGCAAGCAGACGCGGGTTTTTCTTAAGTTTGTTTCTAACATCGAGTTCACAACTTTACGTTCCATTTACACCCGGTCTAATCTCGTTCTAAGTTTCAAGGTTAACTGTCACACCCGGCCCTAAACGGCGGAAACAGCCGGGTGCGCGCGAGTGGGAATTGATAATCAAGCACGGGTCATTGCAAACATTCAAATAAATTTTCCATTGCGCATGAAATGTCTAGTACAAAATACATTACATTGTTTAGAATTACATATAAAAACATCCACATATGAAAAACGTTGAAGATTTCCGCGCCATATCCCCTTACACGGCGGGAACAACCACGCGTGTGGAAGGGATAGAACTAAAATCTTCCAAAAACCATTTTTATAGATGTTCTGCGTGAAGTGCTCTATGTGTGACTCCTTGCGCTACTAATTATCACCTGAAAGACACGTAAAAACATTTGAATCAGTATAAACTGAGTGAGTTCACAAGTTTTGGTGACTTGATAAATCGTATTGCATCATATCCTTGATAAAACCATATTGAAACATATTTCTGATAACACCGTTAAAACATATGCTTGATAAAGCCGTCCCGCGGGTTACGCGCGGACATTTCTGAAAACCGTGCTCGTCCATGCAAAGTGGCGCTGCCACTACGAGCGAAAATAATACCGTCCCGCGGGTTACGCGCGGACGTTGTGCTCGGAAAACTAGGCGCTCGTCCATGCAAAGAGGTGCGACCCCTACGAGCGGGCTTTACAACCAGTAGTACTACCCCATGACCATACTAGGCACTCGTCTATGCAAAGAGGTGCGACCCCTACGAGCGGGTTGATCAAACACAGTAGTCCCTACCCTTAGAGTTCCATTGACGAAGTGATCACTTTCTTGTTCTTGCGCACTCACATTGAAAACCAAGATAAACACCATGAACAGATAATCGCTTGCATTGCTTGTAAATATACCATGATAAAACATAATTTAAACACGTGTCCCTCGCCCCGAAAACAGTTTAAAAACAGTGAAAATAGGGGCTGTGAGACTCACCTGTGATTCTTGTTAAGTGATGGTTTAGAGAGAGATTAAACGAGATTCGGGTTTCCTGATGTTAGCCTCGAAATTGGAAGTCTAAAATATGTTTAAATAACAAGAAATATGTATATTAAGATCAAGAAATCGAAGAATATAAGGGTTGGTCAGGAAAGTAAATCTTAAGACTAAAGTTTCGGCTTACCTAGTGATGGAAACGGAACTGGAAACGGATGCTCGGGAGATGGTTAGTGCAGAATTACAGGTTTAAGAGAGGAGTTTGAAGTGTGTTTGTGTGATATTTTTATTCAAGAATTGATACTTATTTATAGGCAAATTCAAGGGAACACAATCCCTTGATTTAGGGGATTGAAATCTTATCATATTGGGTGTAATGATGACAAGGTATTGGGGTTTATTATTATTTATTTTAGGGATGGGGGTGATGGTCCTAGGGAGTGGTTATAAAGATTCTGATGGATTTGACAGTACATGCAGGACTGTGGTTGATGAGAGTAGGTGCGGCTGACAGCTGACATTTCGTGTTACAGTACTGCTCCTGGTACTGTTGTCAGTGTGCTGTCAAAAGGTAAAAATCTCTGAAACACGCAACTGGTTCTTTCTGGGCGGGGGTAATCCCCTTTCATCTGAAGAATAGACTAAGTGTTTTGTGCGCGTAACCTTGCGCGTATAGCCTTCTGCGTGTAGGCCATTTCTTTGAACGTTGTGGGTCCGGCGGCTTCAGTTGGTCTTCGCGCAAGCGTCCTTGTAACGAATCCTGCGCGTATCACTGCGCAGGCGTCCTTATAAGGAATCCTGCGGGTCCATCTGGCTCTGCTGGAACCAGCGTTCTCAGAGTTTATTAACAGGGTGAACTTTTGGATTTAAGCGAAAAGGTGGTTGGTTTCTGTGCAGACGTTCATGCGTAAAGGGTTTAGTTTTAAGGTGTCCCGCGGGGATTCTTCCCGCAGGTGTCGCACATAACTCCTTTTTATTTGATACGGGTAGGTGCGTAACCTTCTCGTAGTCAGGGACGTTGAGTTTCATTTGTAGATTCTCCATGAGGTCTTGGTATTTCAACATAGTGATCAGTTATGTTGAAGTCAATTCCATCTTGGAGCTTCAAACAAACTAGCTCTCAATGTTCCCGCCATGCGGGGAGGTTAGTTCCCTTTTTCCGCGCGCGCATAAATGATTTGATTATTGAAGAGGTATGCACCCGCCTTAGCATCAAGCGGGGCGGCTAACCCATTAGACAAACGACATGAAATTAAGTTATGAAAACACAAAACCTGTGCGCGTGGCGCACATAACATATGCCCGCGCTGATAATGGCGCGCATCGCATCCGCGCATGGCGCATATAACATATGCCCGCGCTGATAATGGCGCGCATCGCATCCGCGCATGGCGCATATAACATATGCCCGCGCTGATAATGGCGCGCATAACATTCACAATCTCCTAATAATTAGGTTGGTTACTTGGTTTATGGGATTGGGAAATTACCGGGTGTCACATTAACCGTTAATAAAAACGTAAACTTTAAGATCAAAACATACCTTTTCGTGTTCGTTGGATCTCGTTTGGCTTGATTAAGAATCCTAGATCTTGTATATAGCTCGTGTAATAAAGATCTACTTGAACTATCGTTTACTCGATCCCTAACTTCGCCCCAACCCTCACGGCCGTGTATATATGCGTGTAGGTGTGTGTGTTTTTGAGTGTGATAGGCAAATATGGAAGGTAAGAATGAGGATTAGGGTTGTAGGGATGGTTTAAGGGGTATTTATATCCCTTAAAGCCCATGGACCTAAGGCCCATTACCCTTTAATCCATCTTAATTAGTCCAAGTCCATTATCTTTTCCTTATTAGATGCTAGTTAATATTATTTATCACACGACAAATTTTACGCAACTTTCTTTATTTATTAATAGAATATTAATGATGTTACATCTTGGGATACAAAGTCTCTAATACCTATATTAACTTCTCTTAACTTTTGTATATAGGAAACGAGATTCAACCTTTTACTGCAAATTTATAATCCGTTTCTTTCACTCATATAACTATCTGGTTTCCTTCATCAACCCTCGAATAATGAATAAAAAACTAAAAGATATATTCAAACTCATGAGCATGACACTTCCTTAGGGGCAAATACTTTTATGCATATACACCTCTTTTGGTTGATTCACGCTATACTCTATTCTAGTAAAATGATACACACTAGCTAACAGACTGCTCGGTGCTACACAATAGGCGTATTGGGAACAGAGATAATTGTAACCATATATATATATATATATAATGACAACAATTGAATTCCAATCCCCGAGTTTATTTGTAAAGTCTCTATTCCTAGGTAATCAAAGCCCAAAGATCTATGAATAAACCATGCATAACTAGTCAAGTAGATAAATTACGCTGTTGTTCAATCTTCAATATCGTCTTATTGAAGATTTGTACAATAAATCTGGTTGATTAATCTACATCTACCTATAATATTAAAGAAATATACTTCTTGGACAATTGACAGCTGCCTATTAGTATGTCACTATAGTTTCCATACATATTAAGGCTTCTCAAAATTTCTTGGTAATTAAATAATTCAAAAGTAAATAATATTATTCAATAGTAAACAATTCAATTTATATATTAACTAGGTTAATAACCCGTATACAACACGTGTGAAATAAAAAAATCGTATAACAAACACATGAATTTAAAACCACAACATATGTTATACACAATATTTCTGAATTATATATTTCTTTTTAAATTATAACATGCAAATTGAAACTCTTTAAAAACGACTCATTTTAATCATAACCAAACTGACAAATTTTCGAAAGAAAACTAATGTTTTGATATGAACTCATTTTACTTACAACACGTTGTGAACCAAACCGAGACACACCTTCTTTATGCTCATCTTTACTCTCATATTGTTTTCCAAAAACATAATAGAAAAAAAAAGTAGTTTCTTTGTAAAGCAAAATAGTTTTGACCAGATGACCATTATATTAATAAAAATACAAATACAAATACATATTTCATTAAGGTAAAACTACAAAACTGACTGGCATGTAGAGCTTAAATATACCTCCAAAATCTTTGTCACTCTTCTAATCTGTAACTTTAAAAACATGAGTCGTAGTCATTTACATATATTAATTCAGTATGCCTAAAATACCATTCACAAAACACATCTTGAAATATTAAAAGAAAAGAGATAGTAAAAATATGCAATACAAAACATTTATCAATTAGTTCATAAAAATTAGATCATTAACAAAAGTCAAAAGAGCACCATTGTTATTTGGTTGTAATAGTGAGCCCTTTAAAATTTCTGATAATCTTGTAGTTAAAATTCATAAATTAAGTTTGAATCTGATTCGAAAAAAAAATTGAAACGTATGAAATCAATCTTTTGTCCACAACCAAGATCATGACCCAAAACTTAAAACACACTTTGACAAGTTAACTCTCTTAAATCAAAAGGCCTTTGAAACAACATCGGCCCTTATTAAATTTAGTTATTAGTTTATAAAACTAAACTCCCTAAAAATAGAAAAGTAACTTGTAATATAACTACGATAAGTGAGGAATACATTGTATCACCATTAAATGCAAAGTTTCCTATTGTAAGAGCATAAATATTAATTAGGCCTTTTGTTTTAATTTTTGAAGTAACAAAATTTGACTTTAACATCAATGTTTGAATTAATTATTGAATAGATAGTACTTACCGTGGAACTAAATTTATCAACAATTATCTCCAAGTCTCCAACACACTTGTATTTTCCAACCACTATATTGAATCCACATAGCTCGCGTAAAGATGTTCGCCAGCGCCAATAGTCGAATATAACAAGAATCAGAGGACCGCATATACATTGGTGATGAGTCAAAAATAAATTATGACCTGCAAATTTGACTTTCAAAACAAAGAAAAAAATGTTTGTAAAAAGAATTTGCATTGAAAAAATTTAATGTTTGGAAAAACATGTCATTAAACATATAACTCAAATTTAGGAGGGAACTAATTTTAAACTTCCCATATTTGAATTACTAAGTCAACATAATAAATTGTGATTAGAAAAACTAGGAAACTCAACTCAAAATTAGGAAACAACAAGTATAAATTAAAACACTAATAAAATATGATTGTGCTAAATTAATTACTTAATATTTATGATCATAATAAGTTACTTTGTTACCCATATAATAATATGATAATTTAATTTTCAAAACTTTTATTATTAAGTCAACAAAATATATTTTAAGCAAGAAAAATAGGAAAACTCATTTAAATTTTGAAAGCAATAAATCAAATTAAATTAAAATATTAATACAATGAAATTTTGTTAAATCAAATTATACTAAACAGTTAAATAAATTAAAGTATACACAAAATAAAAAAATGAAAAAGAAAAAAATGAAAAAGAAAAAAAAACATATATAATTATTGGTTTAATTATATAAACAAAAGCATGCCAAAACTCTACGTGCCAAAGACGACGGGCTGCAATAGTCTTAATTGAACCAATGGTTGCCTCTAATGATCTTTTGAGAAATTTAGTCAAATGATCTTTTAAGAAACTCATATGAATCCTATAAAAATGATTCAATATTTTAGATATAGGAAACCAAACAATGTACATTCTGATGAACAATTCTCTATAGGTTTTGCCATTGTTAGCCTCGAAGTGTGCTAAAAATAATCACATGGGTTAGGTTCATCCTGTATTACCTAGACGATCATTCCTGGCTATTTTCAAATCCCTTGGCATGACCCTTCATAGTAAATATACATTATTAAAGGGTAAAATGTCAAACAATAAAATAATAATATCAAGAGAGAAAAAAACAAACGTCACCATAAAACCAAGCAACTAAGAAACATAAAGAAACACGAAACCATAATTCATTTAAACAAACATATTCAGACGCCAAATCAAATTCAATTTTTTTTCTAGAATGGGAAAAAAACAAGTTAAAGAAAGTAACTCAGGTTAAGTATGTAGTATGTGAATGTGATGTATGTTACCTAATTAACTAGAACTCACTCCGTGTATCTGACTTTTAGTTTGCACGTAGGTGAGTAGAATGAAACAGCTGGCTTGAGGAGGGATACATGGCAGGAGAATCGAAGCTGGCATATGACGAATGGGAATTATAATATTCTGTTATGTTTTAAACTTAAAGACATGTTTGAATGTGTTTATAAGTAAATCCAACGATAATGTAAGGCATCGGGCTCGGGGCCTTACATATACGTACTCAAACCTCATATTTATAGCATCGAGTCCTCAATCACAATTCACTTGTGTTTATGTGTAATTGCTCATTACTGATTTGTGTTTATATGACTATGTGTTTGTTTTACGTTTGGTTGGCATCATCCTCATTCTCATAGTACGATCATACGCTTATCCAAGTAGTTTAACTTATGTCTTGATGAATAGATCTTATTTTTTTTAGATATTTCATTAATGTTGTAGTTACCACACCCACATGAGAATTGTCATTTTTTTGTTGTACTATTATATATATAAAATCGTGTATTGCTCACTCAACATATTGTTGACAAATATATTTATATTACGCATGTTTACAGGTATGCTTGCTGGATGATCGTCAGATTAAAGAACTGAGTTTTGGACTTTAGATTATATATTAAAAGACAATTTCTATGCTATGTTTCGATTTTGAAATATTGGTTTGATTTTGTTTGAACAATATGTGCCTTAGTATTTTGAAATAAATTAATAATTATTGTCACTTTATAATTAGCATCTCGAGCTATTGAACATTCAACTTTACGCTTCGATGTATAATCCATTGTAGATCGGGGTGTGACATCACAAAATACAAATGTTTGATTATATACGTGGTAAGGCATCCCATAAATGCCTTGACTTGTTGGTAGTAGAGATGAATAAGTTATAATAGTTGCGTAAAAACGACATAACGTGTGGATGCGAATTGTTCAAAAGTTGTGGGTTGCCGTGTGCTTGTCGACTAGAAAGCTTTCAAAAAAAGGTTGTAACTACTAAACATCTATTTTACATAATAAATAATCATTTTACCTTATGTGATTCATGTTTAGTTAATTATGATTTTAAAACAGTTGAGAAAATTTCAATAGGAGACGTAGATGCGTTCTGGAAAAGGCTTAATTTTAAACCGTCTTCAATCAAATGTGAAACATAAATTGATGTGGAAAAAATCCACGACTTCATGAAAAGAGAAATAGTGTCACAGCCTCGAGTGGTGCATATGAGTATGGCGTCGAAGATTTTGTCTATCATGATGCTGGAAAAAGCCAACACGAAACCGCCAGTCGTACTAACGAAGGCCCGTGGTCGTCCAAGCAATAAGGTGAGAAAAAATGGAGCACGAAGCGATTAACAAAATCCCGGTGCTAGATGTGACATTTGTCAATTTTCAAACCTGAAAACTGGACCTATTAAAATCTCTTTTTTTATTTGTATCTTTGTTATTAATGTTTTTTGTTATTAATGTTTTCGTTACGCATCACTCGAAGTCATATGTTCGTTAAGCGAATGGTTAGAACTATCAAACATATAAGATTATGATCCATTAACTGTGTTTTATCCTATTGAATAACCAATCAAATATCAGGGCCAATGTGCAAAGTTTAATATTTTTTTATTCAGCCCACCCCATTCCCGTCGGAGCCTAACACCCCTCCCCTTTTGATTTTGATTCGTGAATAAAGCCGAAAATCAAGGGATTTACCTCACCTAGTCGTTAATTGATTAATTACGCATTTAACCACAAGTTTAATAAAATATATGCCCATAATTCAATTAACTTGTCTTCCACTTTTCTCTCTTTGTCGTGAATCAAAACCCTCATCCAATTTCACCTCAAAAGTCGTTTAATATCAAGTTCAAGCTTGTGTTCAAGCCTTGAACAATAATCTCGCATTGTCATTCAATTCAGGATCATTTAAGGTAAATGTTGTAAGGTTCTAGGACGATTTGTATCCTCTATAAAACCCCTCTATCAATTTTAATTGACAGACGGTGTAAGACCTTCAATCGTAATTCTAGGATTCTTGCGGTTCGGGATCTATCTGGGTCAATGCATAAATATTAATCGTTTCACCATAATCACAAGTTTTACACATAGTTGGCTAGTGCACTCGTCTTAAAGGTTGAACCAGCCTAGGGCGTGGGTCCGCGCCTCTTAGGCCTGGTTTTATTTTTGTATTCCTTTTATATTCTTTTTTTATTAATTTATTTTATTTAAGTTATAATTATTTTAAAAACTAATAATCTTTTTCAATCGTTTAACGGACCGAATGTAACATCCCTAAAATTTCGATTCAAATTTGACAACTTAGTAAAGTTGAAGGATAAAAAATATTCTTAAAGATAAGTAAGGGGAAAATTAGATAAGTAAATAAAACTATTCCATAAAAAAGTTCATCCCACATGGAAAGAAGTTAGAAAGTAGAAGCATTTCACATGGGTATAAATATGAAAGATAATTTCCTCCCACATAGAAAGATTATAAAATTTGAAAGCTCATATAAGGAAAAAAGTTTCCATAGTAAAATTCATATGTGCCAAGATGCACCCAGTGGTCCTAGTGAAGGGTGTGAAGCACCTGACGCGCATGCGCAAGGGCACGCAATCTGGCACTTTGAAATGGCACATATCGTGATACGCGATGGACCACTATGACTTAGCAACATGTGTCGCACCGGGGTGACACGTGGCAGACGTTAGGGCTAAGTCAGCATGACACGCGTCATTCGCATGCCATGGCGATACCCGACGGGGCAAGAGAAAGGTCCATCACGTATTGCGATGGAACCTTCAACTATAAATGGGGGGTTACAGAACATCCTCTTGACACCAAAACACACTCATCCACACACACATAACATCGTTTTGCGAGACGAGTCTCGAAGTACGTGCAAAGCCCCAAGGTTCTGACTGTTTAAGCCTTAGTATGCAACATAGATCGAGTAGAAGTGCTGCTCATACAAGTTTAGGCATATAAACTCCGAATACCCGTGTAAGGTAGAGTTCTGCCTAAGTTATTATTTTTATATTACATGGCTTAGACCCTAGTTGAGGGTATAGAGTAGACCTTGATTAGATTTATAAATAAAAAGGTTATAGTTAAAATAACGTTATTTTATAATTAAAAAACATAGAACTTTTCGTAAATGAGGATATAGTTAAAATATTGTTTCTTCAAGATTAAGAAACATAAGCTTTTGCATACAAAGAGTATAATCAAATTAGTGTTTCTTCATGAGTAATAGTCATAAGAATTTATAAACAAAAGTTATAGATAAATAACGTTTCTTCTTGATGAAGAAACCTATCATAGATGTTTCTTCATGACTAAGAAGCATAATATTTTAGTCATATTAACGTTTCCTCGTGAAGAAGAAACTTATTACAGATGTTTCTTAATGAAGAAGAAACTCGGCACATGATTAGTAAATAAACAGAAAAACTTCAGATATAAATATTTTATTCAAACAAATGTTCAATCAAGGTTAAAGCTATCAAAAGTTGACTAAAGGTCTGTAGCCGGATGAGACGACTTGGATATTTATCTAAATTTATTATTTTATAGGATAATTATCAATCATTCACAAAGGTTTTCAAATGAGATCACCATATCATACTGTACAGACAATCACAGGTGAATACATTAAGCCTTTTACAATCAGTCGTTAAGATAAATGGGTTGTTTATCTTAACAAGTTAGTCAAATATTTATATGATATTACGTGATCTATAACATATAAATATTTAAGAGATTACGTGATCCCTATTAAATTAAAAGATAGAAAATAAAAGCAACTCAGACCGAGTACACGTATCTGGATCCAAACATATATGTCTAGTATATCAATCAAGGCTACGTGGCCGCAAACTAGCAGTCATAACCAAGTTCTCCAATGGGCATTAGTTCCCGGAGAACCATAATTGTGTGTGTATGGCAAGTGGTACAAATCCCAGAAATAAGAGAAGTTTCTGCTGAGCTTGTACAGAAAACTATCTTGTTAGTCAAATAAAAATTTATTAAACATTTTTAGAGTCAGCGATTCACCAGCATATCGCTGACGTATTTCCCCCACATTTCAAGGAAACAGATTAACACAGATAGCAAGAAATTAGAAACACTCATGGAGTTAGAGGCTTGCTATATGGAGATGACTCAGTTATTAATTATCAAACAAGATTAAACAAGGTTTTTAATCAAACACTTGGATATTTATTATCCGAGAAAATTCAAATTAAATTAATATTTTATTATAAATAAAGTCTCCGTTAAACAACCCGCAACTCTGATATATTTACAAAATATGTACCAACTATTGATCCACACTTCTAGGCCCTAAGTCGGGGTGTGACACCGAACACCTTTAAACTTTCAAAAATAAATTCTTATTTAAACATTCCCGTATGTGTGTGTCTATATGTATCTATGTATATACTCAGACATTCCATCTACAAATACATACGACCTTGGAAGACACACATCGTGTACACAATCGCAAAATTCGGAGGCTAGTCGAGGCCGAATTTCGAGCAAAAGATTCAAAGAAATCCGTGATGTTCGTTCAAAAATTCCTAGTGGTCAACATACTGAAAAAAATAACTTTCCGTTATTAACATACCCTCAATATGCGATGAAAATTACTTGTTTCACTATATTTGTTTAGGAGATATTTCACGAGTACATTTCATGTATAGAAGACGTCAAGCCTGATGAAAATCGTGGTTTTCGGGAGGTAGCCAGGGGACTAGGCTATAACAAGATAGGTGGCAACAAATTCAGGATCAGCTTATATATGAGATGGATACTAAAAAAAAACATGTGGAAACCCATTAGAAGGAATCAAGATAGGAGTTATGACCACCTACGACATACTCTAAATTGGCATGGCGTATCTTCTGCGCCCATGGCACATTGGATATTAATTCATGAAACAAGACTTCTCATTACTGAACATTATCGTGTCATTGTTCATTTTTAACACAATTCTGGTTCTGTAAGTTTCTTCCCACTTATAGGGGATCCTGAATTAATGCCTTGTCTTAGTACTGTGTTGTGTGTTCATACGCCTGCCCATTTCATCATGTTGAAATAGAGGGATACTATCCGTTCCCTCCTTTACCCAGTTTGTGGAATGTGTTGGAAGTTTAAGTGTGTGAATAAAGGAAGTGGTGGAAGTGGTAAATGTGAGAATCTGTTTAAGGTAATTGTGTTAAACACAAGCCCGGTTTACTGTGTTGATTGTTTCATTATTTCTGTTGATTATTAATACAAGATTTCCAACAAAATGTTCACTGGACTACAAGTGCGGATAAATGGAAAGAGTTGTATATGTCTCGTTTACTCAAATTTGCTAAAATTTCTAATCCGAATAAATATTCAGTTATTACAGTCAATTGATGTAAGTGATTCATGTAAGTCTAAATAAAGACATTGTATGAACAAAGTTTTATATCGATGTATGTGACAAACTTATTGATATAATTATGGAAGTTGCTTAAACATTTGGATGCAAATGCATATGTTAAATATATAATTAAAAAAAAATTAAATTACACTATATGCCACGCAGATATCTATGTGTGGCGTATAAGACCATTGTATAATTAAAAAAAAATTTTAAACCATATAAAACATGTCTTAAGTTCAAACATCATAAAATTAAGTCTTCAGATGCCATCTTCTTTATTCTTTTGTCATGTGCCTCTCATCAAGCCAGCTGTCTCATCCTACTCACATACGTGCATACTAAAAGTCAGCTACCCTGAGTGACTTCTAGTTAATCAAGCAACATACAATACGTTCACATACTTGTATACATAACCAAAGGTATGTACATCTTACATACTTAACCTGTTCACATTACTTTCATTCTTACATTCATACGTTTATTCTTTCATACTTTCTTTACTTACATGACACCTACACAACTATCGTTACGTTTTAAAGAGCCTTCCGCCCTATAACCTCACAGATATTGTAAGGGTATGGTCCCTAACATCACATATATTATAAGGGTCTAGTCCCCAACATACATCACAAATACTATTAGGGTCTGGTCCCTATCCTCACATATATTATTAGGGTCTGGTCTCTATCGTCATAGATATTATTAGGGTCTGGTCCCTTTATTCCGTGCAACCATACCATACCTTTCTTTATATTTATATGTATAAACTTTCATGCATACACTCAATACTTTTTATATCATTAATATATCATTTATAAATCATACATAAGACAATCACATATCATACACTTACCACTTAAGGTAAGTGTATTAACTAATCACATTGAGTATGCACACAACCCCGGAAATATGACAAGGAAATGGGGCTAGAAACTCACATGGATCTGGTTACGTTCAGAGTTAACTGTAATCTCTTTCCTTAGTTGTGCACGGCTAACTGTTAAACATATATTTTTTTTAAGTAACCGCGTAACTAGTTAAGTTGGTATTTTAGTTAACTAACATACTTGCTAAGTTAGGCTCGCTTGTTTAGTTAAAAGGATCTACTGGGGTTACCTTGATTAACGAATGTATGTTTTACTTTTTATTTATTAAGTGTTATTATATTATATGGGTGGGGTTAAAATAAGAAGTAAAATGTGTCTAACAAGTGTAAGAAGTAATCTGGTGCATTAGATATGTTGATCTAACGGTGGATATGGAAAGTGTGTTTATTGTGCGATGTGTTTTATTTTATTGGTGGTGTGTTTATTATGCGGTGTGTTTTACTAGATCTAATGGTGGAAATACACTTTTTACACTTTTTAGGAAAAATCTAATTCTTATTATAACCTTGCTCTATATTAAATTATTTATGTATATTTACATATATAAAACATATATATCTTTCATTCGTCGACGGACTTGTCCAAAAAAATTTAATAAAACTTAACTGTCACACCCTCAAAATCCACTAACGGAGTTTTACCGTCAGAGGGTGTGAACTAACAGGATCGGAATCATTAGTTATAATCAAACCATAAAACAAAGTTTCAAAACCATGAAAACGTTTACGAGTAATTAAATGCGGAAGCGTAAAACCATAGCAAACAATGTTACGTCACGCAGGACGACTTAAAACCCAATGATCATAGTTTAAAATAAGTTTGCATAATTAAAAATGTTTCAAGCAATGCATGTTCCTAAACCGCGCGCCCGCCTCGGCTACCTGAGAATAACATACTAAAAGTGTCAACACAAGGTTGGTGAGTTCACAAGTTTATATAAAATAAAGTGTTTAGCGTTTGCGTTCAGCGTTTTGCGTTAAGCGTTTTGCGTTACAGCGTTTTGCGTTACAGCGTTTTGCGTTACAGCGTTTTGCGTTACCAGATAATGTTATGTCAATTATATATCTATAGGTAGCTAGCCTATAAAACCAGTATCACTAAGTGTTCGACACCGAAGCTGACTGTTTATCATTTGCCTTGCCACCAGGTCATCCAGACCATGGTATGTGTTTAGCCAAGATTACACCCACTCGACCTCCAGTCGAGTTTAGCGTTGGGTGAGGTTTGTCAAACCCAGTAGTACTACTCAACAATGACTCGCTATTATCCAATATTAAACGGTTCGATGTGAATGAAGGACTTTAGTTAACGCGTTTGCCACTTAGTCTTTACAAGTGATATATAATCTATATTAACAAAATCTTAAATGCGTTTTCGGAGTATGTTATCTCCCCCAAGTGAAAAGCGTTTAAAAAGTTTAAAAGGGGAAAGTGAAACTCACTGTTTGCGAAGTATTCCCAAAATAATTCACCAAGATGCGCGTCACAGAAAAACTCTCTCTAGCGTTCTTTCTAGCACCTTAATCTTCAATCGAAAGCTTGAAATTGATTGTATGTATGTGTGTGTATGTCGACGGCAGCCAAGGAGCCAGGGGGGGGCTGATCGGTTTGTGTAGGGAGAGAAATAACAAGTTAGGGTTTATTATTATTATTATTTATAATAATCTATGTTACACTTTGTCCCCTCCACTTCTAAGTATTACTTATCTAGCTTAAACTAACTTGTTTACATCTTGAGTTAGTGTTTATAACGATGTTATCACACAACACATAAGTCTAACACATAATTATCACATAATTACTGTTTTGACGTTTTTCGTTTATTCACCAATCGTTTGCGTCAACTCGTTTGCGTTTCGGTGCAATTCCCGAAAGACTACACATGTAGTAAGTGTTAAGCGTCATTTAAACCCTAGTTTAAATGTAATGAGGTGTGCGTTATAGATTCAGTGATCTTAAGTTTGAATTGACGGAGTTGAGTTAACGTAGTTAACCTGAAATTGACGATTGTCACATCATTCCCATGTTAAAGAATTTTCGTCTCGAAAATTTGAGTCAAGTCGTGATGAGTGTCTGAAAAAGTAAGAAAAATTTTCAGTTTGTCATATCATCCCCTAGTAGAAAGAAATTTCGTCCCGAAATTTAATTCATACCTCCGGTGATTTCTGACGGTTCGCCGGGTTTCGCGGTTTTCTGTGTTTGGTCAGCCCTTCAAAAAGGTGAGGATACTTCTTCATCATTTGATCCTCGCGTTCCCACGTGAACTCCGGTCCACGTCTCGAGTTCCAACGAACTTTAACGATTGGAATTTTGCTGTGCTTGAGCGTTTTGGTTTCCCAATCCAAAACCTCGACTGGTTCCTCAATGAAACGTAACTGTTCATCAACTTGCAGTTCCTCCAAAGGGACTACTTGAGTTTCATCGGATAAGCATTTCTTCAAATTGGATACGTGGAATACATTGTGTACGCCACTGAGTTCCGTTGGTAGGTCCAGTCGGTACGCCACCGGACCAATGCGCTCAGTTATCCGGTAAGGACCAACATATCGTGGGTTGAGTTTGTTTCGCTTACCAAAGCGAACCACACCTTTCCAAGGTGAGAGTTTGAGTAACACTTGGTCATTCACTTGAAATTCGAGAGGTTTTCGGCACTTGTCGGCGTAACTCTTTTGGCGATCTCTTGCTGCTGCCATGCGATTTCGGATTTGAACTATCTTTTCCGAAGTTTCGAGTACCAGATCTGGACCAGTGATTTGGCTGTCACCCACCTCTGCCCAGCAGAGTGGTGATCGACACTTCCGTCCGTACAGCGCTTCAAACGGCGCTGCTTTAATACTTGCGTGGTAGCTGTTATTATACGAAAACTCTACCAAAGGTAAGTGAGGTTCCCAACTTTTCCCGAAATCCAATACGCATGCACGCAACATATCCTCCAGGGTCTGAATGGTTCGTTCACTTTGCCCATCCGTCTGAGGATGGTATGCTGTGCTCATATCAAGACGGGTGCCTAGTGCGCTTTGTAGTGACTTCCAAAAGTGCGAAGTGAAACGAGAATCTCGATCAGAAATGATTGAGACAGGCACTCCGTGTCTAGACACTACTTCCTTCATGTAGACGCGAGTCAGTCTTTCCATTTTGTCCGATTCCTTAATCGCTAAGAAGTGTGCAGACTTAGTCAACCGGTCAACGATCACCCAGATGGTATCGCATCCCGTCGGTGTCTTAGGTAAACCCGTAATAAAATCCATTGAGATGTGTTCCCATTTCCACATTGGGAGTTCCGGTTGTTGTAGTAGGCCAGATGGTTTCTGGTATTCTATTTCGACTGTGGCACAAGTCAAGCATTTGCTCACGTAGGTGGCAATGTCGGCTTTCATGTTCGGCCACCAGTAAAGTGCCTTTAAATCATGATACATTTTATCTGAGCCAGGGTGGATAGAATATCGGGACTTGTGTGCTTCGTCCATCACTGGAGTTCTCAACTCTCCGTACCGTGGAACCCAAATCCGGTTCTCAAAATATCGGACCCCGTCCGATCTGGTTTCAAGTTGCTTGTTCATGCCCCGCATGAGTTCCGATGGAAGATTATCGTCTTTCAAAGCTTCGAGTTGGGCATCGCGAATCTGGTCGGGTAAGTTTGCATGAATCGTGAGTTGCAATGCTCGCACTCGTCTGGGTTTATCTGTTTCTTTTCTACTGAGGGCGTCGGCCACTACATTGGCCTTGCCAGGGTGGTACTTGATGGCACAATCATAATCCTTGAGCAGCTCGACCCAACGACGCTGTCGCATGTTCAGCTCCTTCTGATCGTAGATATGCTGGAGACTCTTGTGGTCGGTGTAAATGGTAAACTTGGTACCGTACAAGTAATGCCTCCATATCTTAAGGGCAAACACCACAGCCCCGAGTTCCAAATCATGGGTCGTGTAGTTCTTCTCGTGTACCCGTAGTTGTCGAGAGGCGTAAGCTATAACCTTCTCGAGTTGCATCAGCACACAACCGAGACCTTGTATCGATGCGTCACAGTGTACCTCAAAATTTTCCGTTCCCTCGGGGAGGGCTAGAATAGGGGCGCTGCAGAGTTTGGTTTTCAACAGTTGAAAAGCGGATTCTTGCGCGTCACCCCAATTGTACTTAGTGCCTTTGTGAGTCAAAGCGGTGAGGGGTTGAGCAATCTTTGAAAATCCCTCGATGAAACATCGGTAGTAGCCGGCCAGTCCTAGAAATTGCCGCACCTCAGTCGAAGTCTTAGGTGCTTCCCAGTTTTTGATGGCCTCTACCTTACCGGGATCGACATGGATACCATTCTCGTTGATCACATGTCCTAAAAAGTGAACCTCGCGAAGCCAAAACTCACATTTCGAGAGTTTAGCATACAGTTGTTCCTTCTTCAATAATTCCAGAATTACCATTAAGTGTTTCTCATGGTCAGCTTCGTTCTTGGAGTAGACAAGAATATCATCAATGAAAACAATCACAAACTTGTCGAGGTACGCCTTGCATACTCGATTCATGAGATCCATAAATACGGCTGGTGCGTTGGTTAGGCCAAAAGGCATAACCGAAAACTCGTAGTGACCATACCGTGTTCTGAAAGCCGTCTTTGAGATATCTTCTTCGCGCACTCTTAGTTGGTGGTAACCAGATCGCAGATCGATCTTCGAGTAGTAACTCGATCCTTGAAGCTGGTCAAACAAATCATCAATTCGGGGTAAAGGATAACGGTTCTTGACCGTCACCTTGTTGAACTCCCGGTAGTCGATACACATGCGGAAAGTCCCGTCCTTCTTTCGGACAAACAAGACAGGGGCTCCCCATGGCGATGAGCTAGGTCGGATAAAACCCTTATCCAACAAATCTTGCAACTGAGTGGACAACTCCTGAAGCTCCGCCGGTGCGAGCCGATACGGGGCTCGTGCTATGGGTGCTGCACCGGGTGTCAATTCGATTTGGAATTCGACTTGTCGTATAGGAGGGAGTCCAGGCAAATCCTCCGGGAAAACTTCCGGAAAATCTCGCACAATCGGTATATCTTCAATTCGCTTCTCCTCCGCGGGTTTCTCAACAATCTGCGCCAAAATTGCCGGATGAACCTTTCGTAGGTACTTCTGCGCCTTCATGAGGGTAATGACGCTGGTGGTCATGCCGCTTCTCTCACCTTGGATCGAAATGATCTCGCCGGAAGGGGTAGTAATGTGAACTATCTTGTCGTGACATATAATCTCCGCTCGGTTCTCGGATAACCAGTCCATGCCGACAACGACATCGAAACTGCTAAGCGTAAAAGGAATAAGGTCGATATCAAAGACATGACCTGACAGTTTTAACTTACATCCCGCAAGTACATGAGTCGTTACTATAGTCTTACCGTCAGCTAATTCAACAGGAAACTTAGCATCTAACGGGGTTGGAGTTAAGTCTAAGAGTTGGCTAAAGGCTTTCGACACAAAACTCATATCAGCTCCAGTGTCAAACAATACAGAAGCAAAACAATCGTTCACAGGGAACTTACCAGTCACCACGTACGGATCATTGCGGGCTTGACCCGACCCAATTACAAAAGCTCTTCCCTTGCCATTGCTTCCACCACTACTGCCACTTCCATTACCTCCATTGTTGTCGTTCTGTTTCAGCTTGGGACAATCTTTCTTGAAATGACCTTCCTGCCCACATTCGAAACATCCCTTCGTCGTCATAGGTGGCTTAGGAGCACCCTTTGCCGCAAGGTCTCCTCTACATTCCTTCGCCTGGTGACCCATTTTTCCGCATCTCTGACACTTGACACGGTCACACGGGCCAACATGATGATAGTTGCACCTATTGCACTTCGGATATTTCCCAGCATATCCGCTCGAACCCTGCCCGCTACCGTTGTTATTGTTGTTGTGACTCTGATTGTTAAAGCTCCGAGTGAATTCGGGCTTACTGTAGTGTTGTTGCTGTGGGAGGTTCGAGGATGAGTATCTGGTGTTGTCAAACTTTCTCTTTCCGCTGCTCGGGTTGCTGTTGCTGTTGTTGTCGTTACTCGGGTTGTCACGGGCTTTAGTGGTTGAACCCCTAGGTGGTAACGCACCTTGGGTCACAGCTTGATCCGTCAGTTTGTGAGCTAAACGGATCGCTTTTTGAATCGTGGCTGGTCTGGAAGACGTCACCATGCCCTGAATCTGCGGTGCTAACCCATCAATATACATTTCAATCCTCTTACCCGGCGGATCCACCATCCGCGGACACATCACCGCTAACTCGTGAGAACGGGTAGTGTAGGCTTTGATTTCTGAGCCCACCATCTTCAGTGACCAAAATTCTGACTCCAACTTTGAAATCTCCTCTCTCGGACAGTAGTCCTCTCGCATCATGTTCTTGAACTCCTCCCAGTTCATAGCGTTAGCTAGTTCCAATCCAAGGATCTGCACGTTCGAATTCCACCAAGTGAGGGCAGAATCCTCAAGTGTTCCAGCAGCGAATTTAACCCTACTGGCAGGGAGACAATTGCACATCTCAAATGCCGACTCGGCCTTCTCAGCCCAACGCAGGAAGCCTATAGCTCCCTCAGTGCCCTTAAACGAACTGGACTTGCAGTCAAGGTAATTTTTGAAGGTACACGTTCCACTTGGACCTCCAGCATGATTCTGAACGTGTGCGGCTAAAGCGGCCGCCGCATGGTCGTTCAGCAGGGTTTGGAGTTCAGCTGCAGTCAAGTTGATGTTACCACGTCCCTGTCCAGCGTTTCTTCCAGCCATTTCCTAGAATCACAGTATAAAATGTTAAACATGAATTTTTCTTTCATATACAACACACCATACATGTAATAAAAAGATAGGTAAGAAAGACATAAGAAACAACATCACATCACCACCATATATTAATCTAAATAAAAATTCATGATTAAAACCATTGTATTCGTTACAAAGTATTTCCAATCAATCCTTAAAATCATAGAAAATAATAGTTCGGATGGAGACAACCCCTCCATCTATGTGTCATCATCACTAGATGTCATCATCTGAGGACACCTCTGAGTGTGCCTCCTCCTCAGCCGGTTCTTCCTCCGGTTCTTCTTCGGGTTCTTTCTCGGGATCCTCCTCGGGATCCTCCTCAGGCTCCTCTTCGGGATCTTCTTCTGGTTCCTCTTCAGGCTCTGCCTCAGGTTCGGCTGCGTTGAGCAATTTGCATTTGTAACACATCGCAACGCTCTAAAGCCATCTCGGCTCGGGTCCTTGCTACTTGGAGTTGCTCTTGCAAGTCTATCATCTCGGCTTGCATCTTTCTCATAATTTTCATCTGTTGATCACTAGCCTCTTGCATTTCCTTCATTGCCGCTGCCATGCGGGCAATCTCCTCCTTAGTCTAGGTTCCGTCTTTTAACAGTCCGGAAACGTTCGCTCTCGTATAGCGCATGTAACCCACATCACGCTCCAAGCATGAAACAACAGCTGCGAGAACTCGCTCTACAGGTTCGGTTATGGGTGGTAGGGTGTTGGGATAAGCAGGGTGGTTCGGGTGAGGTAACGGGGGAACTTGTTCGCGATAAACCATACGTCTGATCATATTAGGGTACCAATCCCAGCTAACTTAGTTTTCGTACATGCCTCCGGATAAGCGGTACCTCTTCGGTGCGGGAGCTTCGAGTTCCGGGACTACTCGGGGTGGCGATGCGGTAGGTAACTGCGGTTCCTTCCCGTGAGCATGAGTCGTCGGATCAGATGATGATGAGGGTGGCGGCGTCGACATTCCTACAGGTAAGCCGTGTATGCGCGCACGTATGAGTGAAAGAGGTAAAGAGATAAGATAACAAAGACTACACAAATCTATGCAGTGCGTATCATTATAACTAATGGGTCGTCGCGGTTATAGTCTAGTATGCATGCAGCTTCTAGTTCGCTATAACCAATGGATCTGATACCAATCTGTCACACCCTCAAAATCCACTAACGAAGTTTTACCGTCAGAGGGTGTGAACTAACAGGATCGGAATCATTAGTTATAATCAAACCATAAAACAAAGTTTCAAAACCATGAAAACGTTTACGAGTAATTAAATGCGGAAGCGTAAAACCATAGCAAACAATGTTACGTCACGCAGGACGACTTAAAACCCAATGATCATAGTTTAAAATAAGTTTGCATAATTAAAAATGTTTCAAGCAATGCATGTTCCTAAACCGCGCGCCCGCCTCGGCTACCTGAGAATAACATACTAAAAGTGTCAACACAAGGTTGGTGAGTTCACAAGTTTATATAAAATAAAGTGTTTAGCGTTTGCGTTCAGCGTTTTGCGTTAAGCGTTTTGCGTTACAGCGTTTTGCGTTACAGCGTTTTGCGTTACCAGATAATGTTATGTCAATTATATATCTATAGGTAGCTAGCCTATAAAACCAGTATCACTAAGTGTTCGACACCGAAGCTGACTGTTTATCATTTGCCTTACCACCAGGTCATCCAGACCATGGTATGTGTTTAGCCAAGATTACACCCACTCGACCTCCAGTCGAGTTTAGCGTTAGGTGGGGTTTGTCAAACCCTGTAGTACTACTCAACAATGACTCGCTATTATCCAATATTAAACGGTTCTATGTGAATGAAGGACTTTAGTTAACGCGTTTGCCACTTAGTCTTTACAAGTTATATATAATCTATATTAACAAAATCTTAAATGTGTTTTCGGAGTATGTTATCTCCCCCAAGTGAAAAGCGTTTAAAAAGTTTAAAAGGGGAAAGTGAAACTCACTGTTTGCGAAGTATTCCCAAAATAATTCACCAAGATGCGCGTCACAGAAAAACTCTCTCTAGCGTTCTTCCTAGCACCTTAATCTTCAATCGAAAGCTTGAAATTGATTATATGTATGTGTGTGTATGTCGACGGCAGCCAAGGAGCCAGGGGGGGGGGGCTGATCGGTTTGTGTAGGGAGAGAAATAACAAGTTAGGGTTTGTTATTATTATTATTATTTATAATAATCTATGTTACACTTTGGCCCCTCCACTTCTAAGTATTACTTATCTAGCTTAAACTAACTTGTTTACATCTTGAGTTAGTGTTTATAACGATGTTATCACACAACACATAAGTCTAACACATAATTACTGTTTTGACGTTTTTCGTTTATTCACCAATCGTTTGCGTCAACTCGTTTGCGTTTCGGTGCAATTCCCGAAAGACTACACATGTAGTAAGTGTTAAGCGTCATTTAAACCCTAGTTTAAATGTAATGAGGTGTGCGTTATAGATTCAGTGATCTTAAGTTTGAATTGACGGAGTTGAGTTAACGGAGTTAACCTGAAATTGACGATTGTCATATTAACAAAGTTAATGAGGTTGGTTTATTATGTTGAACCTGACTCGAACCCGCGACACTTAGCTCACACAACAACATTATAACCAACCTACTGTAGGAAGTTGGATGTGAATATCCTTATTTCCATTCCTTTTATTTGCAAAACCCACTACTCCCTTACCTTTCTTTATTGTTATTGTGAGCGTTGTCTACAGCTCCAACAATCATCATTATGATTGTTCATTCCTAACATTATTATGATTGTTTACACAATCATTATTACGTTATGATGATTATTATTATTATACTCTTTATTATTATTAATCATTATTATTATTTCCATTCTAAGCTCATCCAAGATCTAGCTCGTTTTATGATAAAGTTCAAACCTTTATTAACTATAAAGCCCGGTTTAGCTAGATCTAGGAATACTAAACCAGTCGAGCATAAATGAACAAGCTTTTCTTAATGAAACGCACCTTAGAAGAATCGGTTTCACGAACACGATCAAGCCTTAGTGTATATCTTGCTCGTAGAGATGCTTGATCACCAACAAACACGGACTCTTCTTTGGATCTTGGTCCGAAATGATAGAGGGAGTGTTTGTGTGTGTGTTGGTAAAAATGGAAAGTGGCTAGGGTTTAGGGTTTAAGGGGTATATATATATATACTCTTTAAGTATGGACCTTAGGCCCATTAGCTCACTAGTCCATGATTTATTTTAAGCCCAATACTATTAAAGCCTACCATCATTTATATAATTTTATTATTTATTTATCAACAATTTAAATAAGCGTAAACAAATAACAATATTTCTTTATTATTATTTAAGAAACGTCGGATGTTACAGTGTTATACGCCTACATGTAGATCTTTAGGTGGCTTTTAGGGTCATTTTAAGAAAAGGTATACACCCCGTAGAGAGCTATACGTAGTGTATAGAATATTTCTGAAACTAGAGATCCCACCACATCTCTTATATGCATCATAACACACACACACACCTCAACTCTCTCTAAACCGCTTATACGACTCTTTGGGATCTTCGTTTTTTCTTGTTAAAGGTACTTAATCTTTACCCACGATCGTAAATACTTGATTAATTTTTTTGAATTAGGGTTTATATGTTGGTTGTTTTGGGTGGTTGGGGTTAGGTTTTTCTGGTAAAAACAATTGGGGAAAAACAATATATTACGTAAAGGGCTATACGCAATGTTGTGTTCTTCAAAGAAGAAGAACATTTACCCACAAGCAGCCCTATACGCCGCATCTCGCTTTTTGGTTTTGTTTTTTCTATATTAATTATTTTAATATCGTGCTCCCTATTTTTCGATATCGTTTTAACAAGTAGGCAGGGATCGGAAGACTAGATCAACCTACAGCCATGCAGGAGCAAGCGTTAGGCGCTTGCGCCATTGAGGTTTTGCTTGATGTATTCAGTTATAGGTTTTTGCAGTTCGAGGTGGGCATCGCCACGTATGGGTGATGTCGAAAACCGGCCGACATAAGCATCGACCGTGATGAGGCGGTTGACTAGGATTTTCTGGCTGCCGTCGCTAAGGAGGACAGAGCTCGAGAGTTCATCGGCGTGATATGCCGTGGGACCACATTTTCGACCTCTCGTGTTAGCCAACTTACCGAGAGTTGATAGCTGACTTCATGTCAACCTTTACATTTTTCCCATGCCCGATGAAGCCATTAGATTCAATGGAGGATGATGGACCTTCTTAGCCGCCACCTGAGGTTTCCTTTTATATTTTCGATCAACGGTATGCAATGTCGTTAGAGAGGTGAGCTGTGGTGAGCGGTTTGTACACAGAGCCGCAGACAGTCATTCTGATGTACACGGAGGCGGTTTGGGTGACCCCAGTTTTAGACCTCATGCGGTTATGAAGCAAAATCGAACCAGGTCTTCCATATGAGTCGTGTATCAGGAGCATAGGATCATAGTGTGTGTGTTATATGCGATCGTATCACCTCCATATATAGTTACAATAGTAGTAAATAGTAATAAATGCACTGCGAGGATCTGGAACCGTTACATAATTTGATATCTCCATTAATTGGTTGTTGTAACAGCTCCAACGTCGTAATATTCAATGATTGAGCTGGGATTTAATTACTAGTCGTTGCCTGCAAGAACAAGTCAAAGATAACACGATATAAGTTAATTAATGATGTCAATAGCCAAGGATATTGTCTTACGTCCAAAATCGTGCATTTTTAGGATCTTCGAGTCGATTCGGAATCTTGGATCCTTAAGAATATGCCCATAACACCACCGTTTTAGTCAAAGCCCCACAATCCAATGGAAATGAGCCACGTGACGATGCTCATTTGGCTCCCGTAACGAGTGAGTTGGAGAGGAGGGGTAGTGGCGGAGCCACATTACTTTTCACCGAGTTCGGCCGAACCTGGTTCTGTTTCGGTTTTATATATAACCTACTAGTTTGAGGCTCGTGTATTACACGGGTAATTGTTGAAATTTTAAACTTTAACCATTACGTGAACTACAGTGAACAAATTAATCATATATTTTTAATATAATTACAATTTACATTAAAAATACAGAAATTACATAACTAAGATTACCTAAATATGTTACAAATGAGTAAAAACTTCCTTTTACACTACGTTTGTGATTGTATTAGTATGTATACACTGTTTATCAAAAATCAAAATCTTTAGTCCATGTATTCTTGTAACTTTATTAAGGTAACATATAGGCCCACTTATAACTCTTGATATAGTCACGTATAGTTGTTCGTGTGACAAAAAATATTCTCCAACTACATACCAACTCTAGATAAATGATAATATATCCATTAGACTAATTGCAAAATTATTCATACACATATCATAGCTTTTAATCAATTAATATGATGTCATTTGAAAACATCTGCTCATGTTTATCCAAAAAAAACAAGATTATCCCAAAAACCATATTACCTGAACTTTGATGATATAATCATCCTTAAAATCTTTAGAATTTGAAATTGATTGATCATCATAAATTTGTTGTCATTAATATTCTGTGTATGAAAAATTTTTAATTGACTTTATATTTTACAATTAAAAATTGCATAATCAAGTAACATAAAAACCCAAAATTAAAATATAGCATAATGATTTGTTTTTATTTCAGATGAATGTAATTTCCAGGAAAATAACAAATACATACTAACCTTAAAACCATGTTCAAATAATAGTAATTAATCTGAGTTAGAAGAATATTAGAAGATTTAAAGTTGTATAAAGTGAAGGTAGTGATTCTTATTTATAATAGTTCAAAGTAGGGCTGTCACTTTTACTAGTAACCTGAAACCGAACCCAAGAAAACCCGAACCCAAACTTACCCGACCCGAGAAACTGAAACTCGAACCCAAGAAAATACTAACCCGAACCTGAACCGAAGTAATTCAGGTTGGTTCTTGGGTCCTGATGTGTGAAACGCGGTCTATAAAAAAAACCTAACCTAACCTAGACACTCTAGTTTTAAATTTATAAATCTAGACTATCCTAATGCTAGACCACTAGACAGGCAAGTGTACCTATCAACTGTAGTAAAGCCTAATGAAGTCCGGATATCGAACCCAAAGGACACTAGCGACACCTAAACTAGACTCTGACTAATAACTTAAATAAATAGATTTAATTGATTTTTGTGTTTTTTAATTATTAAATATAAATTAAATAATATTAAAACTAAAACTGACACAAAAACTAGACACGAACAAATCGGGCAAGAACTCAAATAGGGGAAATAACTACCTAGGCATGGAATCTTACTAGTCAGCTCGTAAACTCTCGGAATTGGATTTATAATTGGTATCGTACTCTAAAAATATGAAATTTAAGGAATAACTAAAGTAAGCTAGATCACCTCCCGGTTTCACCAACAATACCTAAGAACCCTAAATCTCATGTAAAGCTCAACGGTTTAATGGTTCGGATCACCTCCCGGTCTCATCTCACCTAACTATGCTAAGGTACCCAAAGATTAAATCACCTCCCGGTCTCTCTAATCACAAAACACCCTAAGCACGTAAGGGGTATTTTTATTAAATTTGGTTATAATTCGGATCTGTAAGAATCTAATGGAATCTAGGGTAACTCACTCCCGTGCAATCACTACCCAAACCCGTAAAAGACCAAAACAGACAACACTAAATTACCTCCCGGTCTCTCAAGTGACAGAATATAAGGTATCTCTAAACTCTCAATTACCGTTCCTATGGAATACGTTAACTATAAACCATAAACTAATTACAAACACACAGTAAGTAACCTAATACGCATCCATACATGAAAGACATTCACAAAGACGCATATGGAACAAAAACTGATAATAAATTAATACCAAATACGCATAAGCATCACAACCAAATAAAATAAAAACTTTACCAAAACATGAACCAATCAGTAAATAATCCGAGACCAAAAATAAAACGAGTCTAAAAAGTATTCATCCAAACCCAGGCAGTATAACAGTTTAGCCAACCATAATAATCGATGAAACAAGAATAAAAAATGAAGTGCGGTTCATCAAAAAAGAAATAAATATAGTTGAGCTGCTAGCATACGAGCTTAAATTAATTGAGCTGTGTGCTAGTTTGCTTAATTAATTCACTTTTTGAAATTTGGCCGAGACTTTTTGAGCTACCTGGATGCTTGCTTCCTTCTTAATTTTCTTTCTTTCTGTTTAATATTCCACCAACAGGGGTGGAGGTGGTCCCCCACTAATTGACGTCTCCCTAAACCCGTGCACTGGGGTGCCCCTTACTTGCGTCCTTGACCTAGCTCCCCCTTTCACCAAGTGTTATAATATATATTTAATGTAGTAGCTAGCCGCCACCCAAACACAATTACATTACACAGCCCAACTCCAAATCTTTAAATTCTAATTTGAGGCCCATCTGACTTTTTCTTATTATTTTCTGCCATGCCATCAACGAAAAATATTATTAGTAAACTTCACAAATTGAATTTAGTAAACATATGAGCATTATTCAGGCTTCATTTGAATTAATTTAATTATATCTTTAAGCCATTTTATTTTAAAATCCAACGTAAATAAGAAGTTTCACTAAGTTTATATAATAGCATGATGGTATTAAATTAATATGTAGACAATGCTATATAAGATAAACCGATCAATTATTTGTTGAGTTAGTTTACTCGTTTTCATCTATTGTCTCTAAAAACCTTTAAACTTTAAATATGAATCAATTATGCGAATTATTTAATAAAACCAACCGTAAAGCTACACAAAAGTGTAGAAAATATTTATATATAATTTAGCTCATATCAGGTCCGATTTCTAGGTTTCGGGTCAACCCAAATAAACTTTTAGTTTTAAAATTATATATATTCTTAGGTATTAAAGGCTAAGCCTTAGCGCTGTCGTTATCAGGATTTAGTCCAAGTCGATTGTTCTCATTCCACATATTTAGAATTGAATGTATAATGTTTATTATTTTGAATATAAACAATAACTAGTGGGTGTACCCGCGCTTCGCGGCGCAGGCAAGTAAACGTGAGTCATTGCTTTTGTTTGTTAGCGGTAAATGATACAGATTGTAGTTGAATATAAGCAATGTTAGTCATACCAATTACATACATGGTTATGAAAATATGCCTAAAGTCATTGAACCAAATGCCTTTACATACATAAAGGATATCTATATACTTCTAATCTAAAATATGCCTAAAGTTATTGAAGCCTATTGATGCAAAATTGATGAATAGAAAGCCTAAATTCACTGCAGCCCATTGATGCAGAATTGATGAACCAAATGCCTAAATCAATTGCAGCCCTTCATTTCAACTGATAACACTTTCATGGGAAAAAAATAGATAGAAATTTTCATAAGCGTAAAGTAAGCAAATCAATTGCTTTGCTTACTTTACGCTTATGTCGATTCTAATGTTCGTTAATTCATTAAAGTTCATAAGTGTAAAGCTCGTTCAAGTCCCCTAGAGTGTTTGGAAGATTCACTTATTAAGCAAATCAAGCAACATATTATAAGCACAATCAATCATGTACAACAACTAAAAATGGCAAATCAAATAGCAGAGAAGCCGACCATTACTTGAGACGAACGTCCTTAGCCTGTAAAAATCTTTATAAGCCTTCCATTTTGGGCCTTTTGATTAACCAATTTTTCAACATCATCCATACCTACAGCTGATATTTTGAGAACAAAATTATGCATTGAAAAACAAACTTCAAGAATACATCATAAAGCAAAAGATATAGAGAGAGTAACAAATTGTGAAATGCAATAATATTGATAAATTAATAGATATTAGAATACGATTTAAGGCTCAGATACGTTTGACAATCATGAAAACACGGTTACAGAAACACGGCTGCAAGATAGGTTGCAAATGGATTACCCAATTGCCATCCTACGTATATGCAAAGCCAAGTTTAAACCTTGTTGTTAGTCAAGTAACGTGTATTCATCACAACCTTAAGTTTCGTAGATCGAAATCGGTAACAATCGGCATCAGAAACTATAGATTTAGCATCAATCACTTGCCAACACCGGAGTACAGCCAAACCATATGATCATCACCTAGGGTTCGTAGATCGAATCCGGCAACAATCGGCGGGCAACCGACATCACAAACCCTAGATTTAACAGCCATTACTTTCCAACACCAGAGCACTGCCACCACCACACGATCACCACCAACGGTTCGTAAATCAAGCCCGGTAACAACCAGCGATAACAGTGGAAATCGGTGGAAAACCAAGAGGTAAAAATCAAAGATAATGGTTTAAGGACTTGTGCAACATGCTTAGGAAATTATCGGGGTAGCAGAGTAACAAACTGTGAGTGCCACCGACCTTCAGGAATGTCACCAAATAACCGACCCGTAACCAAAATAACCGAAATAACCACAAAACCGAATCTGGGATTTATTCCAACATGAAGTCCAAAATTTGTCAGGCCAAAAGACAAGTTTAATTTTGTTGATACATCATCCAAAAACTTATGTACATAACAGTACCTGAAATTCAAAATATTGAAATATAAACAACACATTCAACATGTATTACTCATGAACACAACTTACTCAATGGTATTCACTTGTTTAAAGTATATACCAGCTCTCAAATGCAACTATGACACCAATCATCACCACTAAGTTACCATGGCTAAGGAGGCTCATCATCATCAACATAAAGAGATGGCTGTCATGGAGGCTCTAATGAGGAAAATTGACATGCAAATAATCATAATGTAACAACTCAGGTTTTTGAACTTATACTTTTACCTGACTCGGTTCAATGCTCGGATTATTTTTATTAAATAAATATAATTGGCATTTATCGAGCAAAATTGATTATTTTATTAATATATAATTATTTATAATTAAATCTTTATAGTTTTTACACTTTTAACCGAAAATATAAAGTTTAAACCTTTCAGTGTCCATTCTCAAACTTTAGGGTTCTAACTGTAAATATTGTTATAATCCATATTGTAAAGTGGGTATCTGTTACCAAACCCGAACCATATTCATGTTTCCTTGTACCCGAATCAAGGAATCAATCAATTAGCTGCCCAAATTCATTTATAATCAACCTTTTATTTAGGGAATCATTTTCGTATATGACTCGCGGCCTCACCGACAATGTAATTACGTTAATTACACCATTTTTGACTCGTTTTTCCTTTTTAAACCTAACCGACACCCTAATCTTGTTACACACGATAACATTGATATTAATCCAATTAATTGTGAGGATTCTTTCCTTGTTTGAACGCCTACAATACCCCCATATTTAATTGAATTATTTTAACCATTAACTGACTCGTTCATCGCGTCTGTTTGGCCGGCTTTGTTCATCCTCGTTCTCCCTCTTCTGTTCATCATACAAGGTAATTAAAGGCAAGGTTTTAATCACGTTTTCATAAAGATTAAAAGCCCCAAACATGTTTTGATAAATTGCAAACGATTTGGGTTAATTGAAATTTCTAGGGTTCTTGGTTATAGGGGTCTGAAGCAGATGGTGTTTATCTTTAAACGAGCTGGGTTTTGTTTGTACATCACCATTTGGTCTGCTGGGTAATATATGAAGGTTTGTAGGCAGGGGTCACGGGTTCGACCCTCCCTGCACCCCGTTTCCTTTCTAAAATTTTCATTTATTTGTTATTTTCTAGAAATTATTGATAGTTTAATAATAATAATAATTAAACAAGATTGTTACACTAAAAACTGACCTTTTAGTATTCGTAATTCACGTTTTCGTTCATATACATGCATTTTCTAAAGCATGTTTTCATTCATATATTTACATAAGGGTATATATATATTATAACTTAAAAACTAACGTTTTAATAAATATGAATCAAGTAATTTTATTTGTAAGACTATAAATAATATTTTATTAAGCTATGATTTCTTAAATCAAAATAATAGTTTAATTAATAAATCCCTAAATAAATTATATTAAATGGTTATCGTTTAACTCGTGTTGTGATTAAGATCCTCATTTTAAGTATATCCTATACTCTCTTAGGCGTTAACGTTTGCGTGTGATCCTCTTTCCTCATTCTCATCATCTTAGTCATCCTCGTTCATCTTTAAGGTGAGTACCACATTCCCCTACTTTACTTGTTTTCTCACGTTTTGGGGACATATGCGTAAATTGTACTTTTTCATATATACTTATACACAAAATGCAACTTTGTCTTATGTGTTAACAACTTATACTTTACTTGTTTATGTGCTTATATGCTTTCGCATTTGGAGAGGTCCAACATAATCTCAGTCTAGTATGATCATACGTCAGTCGTTATAGCTTTGTGCTTCTCGACATCTCAGTTATACTTGCTTATTTGGTTAATTTGTTGTACTCATATGACTTGTTGCAAATACTTGTTTTCTATATGTACATTTAAACTGGTGTGTTGCTCACTCAACCTCGTGTTGACAAAGCCATTCTATTTTCACTCAACCTCATTTGATGTGAAGTACAAGATCACTTAAGGAATTACGATAGAAGAAAACTTAATGTGTTATATTGTTATTGATTGATATATGTACTTTGTTTTATTTGGATTGTGTAAAGATGATTGTTATTTGGAAATTTAATTAATAGATATCGAGACTTTTAATAATTCATGATAGTAACCTTGAAAGATGTGACAATCAGTTCACGCCCGGCATTTCCGCCGTAGGTTGGGGTGTGACACATTGGTATCAGAGCCGAATGTTTAAGATAGGTCGTTAGAAATTGCCTTAGACGTATGTTTAGGAGCCCTATACGTGCCTATCTGTTTGCCTTTATGTGTTCAAATTAAATTGCTTACAGCTTTCTTAGGTAATTAATTAATTATTAATTATTGTATTGTTATGCACACACACAAACTCTGAGGTTATGCCTCAACATTCAAAGAAAACTTTTCAAAAATTAGATTGCTTTTATTTTCGGGGAATTCCTTAAGAATTCCCATATGTTGTTTTCGCTCGTTCACCTTAGGGCTAGGTTATGTGGCATGTCCCTACAATAAATGAAAAGGGTAGAGAAACTGTGAGTTGGGCACTGATAAAACGGTTCCAAGAACCAAAGGTAAGACGCTCTTCCTTACCTGGGTGATAACCTGACCACAGTACTCCACCCTATGGACCCGAGCGAGACCCAAAAATGCCATATGACCGACACCCTAAGTTGTCAACCGTGACCACATTAGTGGTTGCATCCCTATATATTTTTTTAAACCGAATTCACGGTGGTTCATGGCTAAACTCGGTTTTCCCAATTATTGTTCCATTATTTAAATGGTTAGTTGGGTGAAAAATCCATGGAACCCATGGGCACTCCTACTATCAATTTCTTAACTTGTTTTCGTATTTTTGTTGGAGTAATAAAACGTGGTGGTTCACAAGATACTCCGACTACCCATATTTTATTTCGATAGTTCGTTATTTAGTTTGGTCGGTTAAAACGCCGTGTAACGTTCATTGGGCCGACAAACTTCATTGCATTGTTAATTCGTTAATTAGTTGGGACAATCAAATTGCCATGTAATGTTCATGGGCTGTCCAACTCAGTTTTATTCGTTAGTTCGTTGGACCATTCAAATTTCCATGGAAAGCTCATGGGAGGCCAACATCCACACATTATTTTTCGTTAGTTTATTGTAAACTTAATAATCTAAATTTTAAACTGACTTAACTCCTCATGTAGTCACCACACATTAAACTTATTGACTACATCATTTAACAGCTATTTACGCAATATACCCCCCTCATCTTATAATCTTTTACATTTAATCCTTGTGGTGAAAATCCCCTTACTTCTTAAGACAACATTATTATTTCCACTTAATTAAACATTTTCCTATTATTATGATTTCCTCTATTTATTCTTCATCTTATAAATCCTCATTTTTGATCCCTCTAGTATGTCATCTCTAAGAAACCACCGTCGTCACCAACGTTCATCCGGTTCACGCGATCTCCGCTTGGCTACTAGGATCACAAAGGAATTTGCCGCTGCAATGACCACAGTCATCACTCAAATCCAAAGCCTCAACTCCAATGGATCGACTACTTCGGCCGCACCAAACAATTCCGATTCCCGCAACTTCCTGAGAACTAAACCCCCATCCTTTCTTGGTGAGGAAAATGCCACCAAATTGATGCAATGGTTTGAAGATATGGAAAATATTTTCATCCACTGTGAATGTCCGGACGCCAAACAGAATAAGTTCGCCTCGAGCAAGTTCGAGGGTCGAGCTGTCATCTGGTGGAATGCCCTGAGGAATGACCAAGGGTATGACTTGGTTGTATCCATGCCTTGGGAGGAACTTTTGGAAGCAATGAAGAAAGTTTAGCCTGGAACATGAGCTGTAGAGGCTTGAAGGCGAATTCTGGGAACTTAAGCAGATTGGTGGGGATAACTCAGCCTACTCTAATCGGTTCAACGAGCTTAGCCGTATTGTGCCCTATTTGGTAACACCGAGACTCGCGGTATTCAGAAGTACATTCGCGGTCTTCCTATCATTTTCCATGGTGCCGTGATGAGTCGTTACCCGTTAACCATTGGTGAGGCGATGGACCTAGTTGCCTCTCTCACCGATAGTCATGTTAGGGATGGAAAGTTGTCTCGCAAGGATTCCAAGCCTACCCCGGACAAGACTAAGACCGACTCCTCTTCTGATGTTGAAGCTGAGACTAAGCCTTCTTACAACAACAATCACCGCAACAACAACCACAACCACAACCACAACAACGATCTTTGCCTTCGGTTCGTAAATCGAACCCGATAACATAACAATCGGCGATAATGGAAGGAATCGGTGGGAAACTAAAAGGAAGAAATCAAATATTATGGTGATAATACGTGAAGAGAAGAACCAAATAGAAAGAAAAGTTCGTGGAAACGTGTACCTGTCAGAAGCACCGCCCAAAACAAACCGAGAGAAGGCCAACATTAATGCTGTAGGGGCTTGTACCACAAGCAAAAAAATCTGTCGAGGTAGTACAGTAACAAATTGTGAGTATCACCGACCTTTACAATTAATATATATATAATAACACTTTAATTATGTAATAACCAACAGGTTACACTAACATAACCTCAATTTGTCGTATTTGTATAAAAATGAAATTATTAAGTTAATATAATATTGAAATTATGTAAATAACTGATGAAAAATTGAAAACAATATTCTAGGTTTCAATATCCTAAATGATTTTAATAAAACGAAAATAATGGAATGGGATTGAAGCAAATTTTTTGGTTTAAATATTAAAAGCTTTTAATTAAGTAATTTATAAGGCATATTAAATTAAATATATTTAAATTTATAAAAAAATATAAATCAAGTCATAAAATATATGTTTCTAAAGCATTATGGTCTGAGTTATGGAAGAAAATATTAAAAACTAAATACTGATCTTCTTATTGCTAAAACCCTTTATACTACACAAAAAAAGTCAAATATATAGATGAGAGATAGTTCATATAGTAAATCGTTATACATATGGATTCCAAATATAATATTCAACTTCAATCATTTAATGCTAAACACCAAGATATATATAATAAGTATTCTCCATGTTTGTAATATTTACAAAATGTTTGTAGAAAATTAAGAAAATACACATTTTCTGAGTTCAAATGCATATGAGAAAATTTTAATACCAAATTTGAAAACAATCTTATATAAAAAAGTATGCACTGCTGCTCGAATCCTAGTTTAAAAACAATTTGTAGTTTTCCATGCAAATCCAAATTTCAACAAGTTCGGGTGAATCTAGTTTTTTTTTCCGATTTTATATATAACCTACTAGTTTGAGGCTCGTGTATTACACGGGTAATTGTTGAAAATTTTAAACTTTAACCATTAAATGAAATATAGTGAACAAATTAATCATATATTGTTAATACAATTACAATTTACATTAAAAATAGAGAAATTGCATAACTAAGATTACACAAATATGTTACAAATAAGTAAAAACTTCCTTTTACACTACATTTTTTGTTGTATTAGTATGTATACATTGTTTATCAAAAATCAAAATCTTTAGTTCATGTCTGCTTGTAACTCTTAATAAGGTAACCGATAGGCCTACTTATAACTCTTAATATAGCCACGTATAGATGTTCGTGTAAAAAATATTTTCCAACTACATACCAACTCTAGATAAATGATAATATATCCATGAGACTAATAACAAAAATATTCATACACATAAAATATCATAGCTTTTAATCAATTAATATGATGTCATTTGAGAAAATCTGCTCATTTTATCAAAAAAAAAACATGATTATCTCAAAAAAACATATTACTTGTTCGATGATATAATCATCCTTAAAATCATTAGAATTAAAATCATTAGAATTTGAAATTAATTGATCATGATAAATTTGTTGTCGTTAATATTCTGTGTATGACAAATTTTTAATTGATTTTATATTTTACAACTAAAAATTGTATAATCAAGTAACATAAAAACCGAAAATTAAAGATACATCAAAATGATTTGTTTCATTTCATATGAATGTAATTGCCAGGAAAATGACAAACATATACAAACCTTAAAACCATGCTCAAATAATAGTGATTACTCTAAGATTTTAATCAATTAATATGATGTCATTTGAAAACATCTGCTCATGTTTATGTAAGGAACCGTTACCGGTGCCTCACTTTGGACGTTGGATTTACTCATAAACACAGTTCTGAACATCAGAGTTAATTAAAACATTCGCGGAACATTAAACATTCATAAAACAGTACATATAAATCCATGACTTGTCTTAAAATAAACATTCTTATCTTTCAAAATATCATAACATTAAACATAAACGTCTTAAGTCTTCAGATGCCAGACTCTTATTCTTCTGCCATGTGCCCTCGCTCAAGCCAGCTGTCTTATTCTACTCACCTGCGTGCATACTAAAAGTCAGCTACGCTGAGTGAGTTCTAGTTAATCAGGTAATATACAATACTTTCACCTACTTATACATACGCATCCGAAGATACGTATTATATTCTTAACCTGTACATCTTTCTTGCGTACACGTATAAATATATACATTCTTTCTTTCATTCTTCCTCTTATTCTTTCTTTACATACTTTGCATCTATCATTACTTTTACATACTTATACGTTTTAAAGAGCATTACGCCCTACTGCATCGAGTATTATTAGGGCTCGGTCCCTTTTTCTACCTTGAGTATTATTAGAGCTCAGTCCCTTTCTGCCTTGAGTATTTTTAGGGCTCAGTCCCTTTCTGCCTTGAGTATTATTAGGGCTCAGTCCCTTTCTTCCTTGAGTCTTATTAGGGCTCAGTCCCTTTCTGCCTTGAGTATTATTAGGGCTCAGTCCCTTTCTTCTATACCTGGCTATCTCTTACATTCGTTCAAAACATACGTACATATCATACATACATTATACACAACATTATATCCATAATCATAACTTGCCAATACGTGTAATATCCGAAGATCGTTCATGCACCGACAAGCAATCATTCACATCTTTCACATAATACATATATGGCATAAACTTATCTCTTAGGATAAGGGTATTAACTAATCACATCGAGTATGCACACAGCCCCGAAAACATAACGAGGAGTGGGGCTAGAACTCACCTGAATGCGGTTACGTTCACCGTTAATAGTTATTCCTTTCTTGAGTTGCGTGTGGCTAACTGTATAACTATTACATGTATTAATTAACTATTGCTATCATATCGTATTTCTATCTTAATATAACCCACAACGGACGGGGGACTCTGGCAGCGGGGTTCTAGGGGCGGCAGCCCCTAGTAGGGTCCAAGGGGCAGAGCCCCTGGCTGGGGTCGAGCTGCCAGGTTAGCTTGAAAAAATTTTATTTCCATTAACTGTCTTAACACATTTTCCATTAGAATTTTGAATCATCATTTAATTAGCTAACTTGAAAGAGTCCAAGGGCTTCTTTGTAATTAATGCATTCTTTTCTAAGTCCAGGGACTGTTCCGTCATATTGTCAAACTTTTAATTCGTTACTTGGTTTTTAACGAACTGGCTTATCTTAGCGAACTGGCTCTTATAACGAATTGAACCTTTTAACGAATTGGTTAGTAAACGAATCAGTTCATGTAGCGAATCAGTCCATGTAACGAACTGGACCTTCCAATTCGTTATCTTCTTTAACGAATGATCACATTTAGTTCGTCCTCCTATCTATAACGAATCGCTTGACGAATTGCGTCTAATTCCTTAACTCCATGCTAACGAACTACTTCTAATTCGTTAACTTCCCGTTAACGAATTAGGGTTAGGTCAGAGAATGTCAGAACATTCTCTGACATTCATTAACCTCGTACCACTATTCCGGCACCGCCATTGCCGGAAAATCGGGTTTTCGCCGAAAAAACGAGTTTTGACTCGTTTTTCACCGTTTTTCACCCCGTTCGATCCAGATCTGAGCTAGGGTGATCCCTAAGCTCATCTTAGGTTCGGTTTATACCCGATTCCATCCGGATCTCGTGACTTAAACGGTTTAACGGTGTCGGCTCGTCGTTTCGTGACCATATCTAACGGGTTTAAGTTAATAAAACATCATACTAGTATTACCTCGTGTTGGTGCTCGGTTTCCTTCTTGGTTTCGGCTAGAGAAAAGGGAGGAACAAGAGAGAGATCTTAAGTGTGTGTTTTGGTGGTGTATGGAATATGTGTGAAATGAATTAAATGGGTGATTTAAGGTTTATATAATTATGGATCATGGGCTTAAGCCCATGGTCTTTTCCTTCTTTCCTACATGACCCAAGTCCATAACCCATATCCATTTTACCCAACACTAGCCCGACTCATAATAATTCATATTCTCATTTTATTAACTGAAACTAGAAAAATAGGATGTTACAGGTCTTCCCTCCTTAAAGAGGTTTCATCCCCGAAACCTAACTATTGCTAAAACTAATCCGGATAAAACTTGCGCATCTCTTCTTCAACTTCCCAAGTAGCGTCTGAACCCTTGCGATGCTTCCATATCACTTTCACTAAAGGTATAACCTTGTGACGAAGCTGCTTCTCCTTGCGGTCGACTATCTCGATCGGTTGTTCAATATATTTCAACTGTTCATCAACCTTAATGTCCATTAATGGCACATGGGACGTGTCATTGGCTGGGCATTTCCTTAGGTGAGAAACATGGAAGGTTGAGTGAATTCCTTCTAACTCTTCGGGCAAATCCAGCTTATAAGCCACTTCGCCCACACGACCTATAATCTTAAACGGTCCAATGTATCTCGGACTTAACTTTCCTCTTTTTCTGAAGCGAATAATTCCTTTCCAATGCGAGACCTTGAGCATCACATTGTCACCAACGTTAAACTCAATTGGCCGTCGTCGCTTATCAGCATACGACTTTTGGCGATCTTGAGCCGCTTTCATTCTTACCCTAATCTGATCGAACTTCGTAGAGGTTTCTTGAACTACTTCTAAACTTCCCATCTCTTTCTGACCAATTTCTCCCAAACACACGGGAGTTCTACAACGTCTACCGTAAAGCATTTCGAATGGTGGCATTCCTGTACTTGAATGGTAGCTGTTATTATAGGAGAACTCTGCCAGGTGTAGATGTCATCTCAACTTCCTCCAAAGTCTGAAACACAAGCACTTAGCATATTCTCAAGGGTTTGGATCGTCCTCTCATATTGTCCATCGGTTTGAGGATGATACGTAGTACTAATGTTCAACCTTGTCCCCATAGCTTCATGAAATTTCTTCCAGAATCTTGAGGTAAAACGGGTATCTCTATCTGACACAATCGACAACGGCACTCCATGCTTAGATACAACCTCTTTAATGAACAAGCTTACTAACATTTCTGACGAGATGGCCTCTCGTATAGGCAGAAAGTGAGCACTCTTGGTCAAACGGTCCACAATCACCCAGATGGTATCATGATACTTAGCTGTACGAGGTAGCTTAGTTATGAAATCCATGGTGATGTGTTCCCATTTGCATTCTGGTATCTCCATAAGGCTTCTGGTGTTCTACTTTTACTTGTAAACAAGTTAAGCACTTACTGACATAATCTACTACATCATTCTTCATTCCTGGCCACCAGTAGTCTCTTTTCAAATCTTGGTACATCTTAGTAGCTCCTAGATGAATCGAATACCTTGACTTATGAGCTTCATCTAAGATTCGTGTAACATCCTACTTTTGGTTATAATAATAAAATAAATTTCGTTTATTTTATATTGTGTCGTTTATCGGTTAAGTTAACAAACTGTACACGGTTGGGCTTGGACTTTAGAAGATGGAAAATAAGAAATGGAATGGGCCTTAGGTCCATGGGCTTAAGGTAGTATAAATACCCTTAAACCCTAAACCTCTCCATTTTCTATTCATCTCTACACCATAGCCTACACCTTGGAAAACACACACAAACCCGAACCAAGATCCGTAGGCGAAAAGCCAAGCTTGTTGGTGCTGGACTGTCGTGATGGACCAAAACAACATCAAGTACCAGCTCGTGTTCGTAATTCGACTTGTTTAAGGTACGTTTATATTTAGAAATCGTTCATATAGGTTCGGTTTGATTTGGGAAATCATATATGTGTTAGTTTGTTATAAACGAATCCAAAACAACAAATCTTATGGAAATTGATCAACAATTGATGGGTTAATTGTAAACCTAAAGAAACCCGTATATATGTACATAAATCGCACCTCGTAAAAATAAATATTTGGATGAACGGACGATTAGGGTTTGTAGGCGCTGTAATTCCGAATCCATGGATACCAAAATCGTAATGTTTCGTTAAGAAATGAATGTTTAATTGCATATCTAAGAAACGTTGACTAATCTGTGTTCTTGGTGATTTTGACTTTGACCTTCGAGTCAAAGTCTGGGTAAGATGGAACAATTCGTTATAAAGAGGTAATGAATTAGTAAACCAGTTCGTCATAGCAGGATAACTAATTAGTTCACCAATTCGTTATGTTCAATTAACAAATCAGTTTCCTCAGTTCGTCATGATCAGATAACGAATCAAGTGATTCGTTACCCACCCAATTCGTTAGGATAACGAATTAGGCCAGCGAGCCAGGATAACGAACCAGATAACGAATCAGGTGATTCGTTAGTCACCAATTCGCTAAGTCCCGATAACGAATTAGACCACGAATCAAGTCATGTTCAGACAACGAATTGGAATGACAAATCAGTTGATAATATAACGAATCAGGATAGCGAATTAAGGAAGAAAACATAACGAATCAGAGTAAAATCGCAATAACAAATGAGGTAGCGAATTAGAAAATAGTTAAAATCCTAATGGAAAATATGTTAAGACATTTATCGAAAATAAAATTTTTCCAAGCTGACCTGGCAGCTCGATCCCAGCCAGGGGCTCTGCCCCTTAGACCCCGCTAGGGGCTGCCGCCCCTAGACCCCGCTGCCCCCGGACCCCCGTTCGTTGTGGGTTATATAAAGATAGAAATACGATATGAGTAGTAATAGTTAATTGATACATGTAAATATTATACAGTTAGCCGTGCACAGCTCAAGAAGGGAATAACTATTAACGGAGAACGTAGCCGCATCCAGGTGAGTTTCTAGCCCCATTTCCTTGTTATGTTTTCGGGGCTGTGTGCATACTCGATGTGATAGTTAATACACTTACCTTAAATGGTAAGTGTATGCCATGTATGATTTATATGTTATTTTTGTAAATCTTGAATGTGATCGAAAGCTTGTCGGTACGTGAACGATCTTCGGATATTGCACATATTGACAAGGGAGGTATGTATATGATAGATGGATGTGTATGATAGATATATGTATGAATGTGTATGAAAGAGTAAAGAATGTTATGTATGTTACGGGTATGTAAAGACAGAATGTGCGAAGATGAAGAAGTAAGGGATCAGACCCTAATAATATATGAGATAGAGAAGAAAGTGATCAGACCCTAATAATATCTGAGATAGAGAAGTAAAGAGGGATCAGACCCTAATAATATCTGAGATAGACAAGAAAGGGATCAGACCCTAATAATATGTAAGATAGACAAAGGAAAGAGGGATCAGACCCTAATAATATCTGAGATAGAAAAGGAAGGGATCAGACCCTAATAATATCTGAGATAGAATGGATAGTAAATATATAGTATGTATGTATGTATGCAGTTATGTAATGAAAGTAAAATAGTAACGTAATTATTATGTATCTTCGGATGCATAATGGAAGGTAGGTGTACGTACTGCATGTAATGTGATTAACTAGAACTCACTCAGCGTATCTGACTTTTAGTATGCACGCAGGTGAGTAGAATGAGACAGCTGGCTTGAGCGGGGACACATGGCGGTGGAATAAAGAAGCTGGCATCTGAAGATCTATTTGTTATGTTTTGAAGTAAAAGACATGTTTAAGTTATGTTTTAAAGATAAGTTATGAATGTTTGTAATGACTATTGAGGTTTTATGTTATTCCGCGAAAGTTTTAATTAACTCTGATATTTAGAACTGTGTTTATGAGTAAATCCAACACCAAATGTAGGGCACCGGTAACGGGGCCTTACAATTCGACCTCTGAGGTCTCCATGGCGTGGAATCCACATACAGTCAAACCTAGTCTTAACACCATGAGTGTTTTCTATCAACTCGTCTTTCTGACCGAAAATCCTTTCTTTCTTCACTAGCCCTTCATCAGCCAACACTTCTGACTGTACTTTGATGATTATTTCAAGCAGACTTGAATTCATAATCAACTGGCATGACTTCACTGTAGCAAGGACTTCCTCATTATTACGGCTTAACGCGTCGGCGACTACATTAGCTTTACCAGGATAGTACTTAATATCGCAGTCGTAATCTTTAATCAACTCCAACCACCTTCTCTGTCTCATATTCAGCTCCTTCTACTCAAAGAAATACTTCAAGCTTTTATGGTCGGTGTAGATGGTACACTTAGTACCATATAAGTAGTGCCTCCAAATCTTTAAGGCATGCACTACTGCGGCTAGATCTAAATCATGCGTCGGATAGGTACTCTCGTGGACTTTCAACTGTCTAGACGCATATGCTATCACTTTCCCTCATTGCATCAACACACAACCCAATCCCTGATGCAAAGCGTCAGCACAAACAACCAAATCCTCATCACCGTCGGGTAGAGCAAGGATTGGAGCTTGCGTGAGTCTATTCTTCAGTTCTTCAAAAGCTTATTCTTGGAACTTTCCCCAACTGAATACTACCGACTTTCGGGTCATACCGGTCAACGGTGCGGCTATCTTGGAGAAACCTTCGATGAATCTCCTATAGTAGCCAGCTAACCCTAAGAAGTTTCGTATATCAGTCGGATTCTGTGGAGTCTTCCAATTCGTTATTGCCTCAATCTTAGTTGGGTCCACGGTAATCCCTTCAAGATTAATCACGTGACCAAAAAATTGCACTTCTCGCAACCAGAACGCGCATTTTGAAAACTTAGCGTATAACTTCTCTTCCTTCAGAGTCTCCAATACTTCTCTCAGATGCTCAGCATGATCGGACTCGCTCTTGGAATAGATCAATATATTGTCGATAAAGACGATTACTGACTTATCCAACATTGGCCAACACACCCTATTCATCATGTCCATAAATGCTGCAGGAGCATTCGTTAGACCGAATGACATAACGAGGAACTCGTAGTGTCCATAACGCGTCCTAAACGCTGTTTTAGGGATGTCTACCTCTTTCACTTTTAGCTGATAATAGCCTGATCTGAGATCTATTAGTGAGAACCAACTTGAACCTTGCAGTTGATCAAACAGATCATCAATCCTTGGCAAAAGATATCTATTCTTTAGCGTAAGCTTATTCAACTCGCGATAGTCTATGCACATTCTCATACTTCCATCCTTCTTCTTCACGAATAACACTGGTGCTCCCCATGGGGAAACACTTGGTCTAATAAAACCCTTGTCGAGGAGTTCCTGCAGTTGGGACATCGATTCTTTCATCTCGGATGGTGCTAGACGGTAAGGCGCTTTCGCGACGGGTTGGGCTCCTGGTACTAAATCTATCAGAAATTCTATCTCTCGCTCCGGTGGCAACCTCGGAAGATCCTCTGGGAATACTTCTGGGTAGTCGCGCACGATAGGAACGTCTTTCATTTCTTTTGTATCGGTCGTAGCGTTGACAACATACGCCAGGTAGGCACCGCACCCTCTCCTTAATAAACCTTCGGCTTTTGTCATCAAAATGACATTAAGCCCTGAACTTTCTTTATCACCATAAACCGTTACTGCACTACCATCCAAGGACTTTAACCTTATTATTCTACTCTTACATACGATCTGAGCTTCATATTCAGACAACCAATCCATTCCCAAAACCACATCGAGCCCTCCTAAGGTCATTACATACAAGGTTACAGGGAACTCATGTCCCTTTAACTCAATCTTACAGTCCTTAACCACTTTCATTATTTTAATCGAAGTGTCACTAGCGGTTTCTACTATAAAAGTTTCTGACACTCGGCAACATTTCATTTTAGCTATTTTACTAAATGGTGTAGCTACGAAACTTTTGTTTGCACCCGAATCAAATAAAACCGAAGCAGATATACCGTTTACTAAAAACGTACCAGTCACAACATCTGGAATCTGCTTGGCTTGTTCTTGAGTCAGCATGTAGGCTCTGGTCCTCGGCCTAGTTTGATCAGCATCATTCTTTACACTTCCTCCAACTCCCCCATCAGTGCATTCCATAGCAAAGTGGCCCGGCTTACCGCACTTGTAACATGCGGGTTTTGCAGTACAGTCTGGAGCATAATGCCCCACTTTTCCACACTTGTAGCAAGCGTTTGTACCAAACTTGCACTCACCAGCATGGCTCTTCCCATACTTATGACAAACGTCCGAACCCTTACCCCATCTGCACTCACCCCCATGCATCTTTCCACACGTCTTGCACGATCTCTTCTCCCACACCTTCTGCTTCTTATCCTTGGAGTTCCATAACTGAGTACCGGGACGTTTGATATGATTGACCCACTTATTATCTTTCTTCTCTTCTTCTACCACAACATCATCCGCAGCCAGGTCCGCATAAACCATCTCTGCGAGCTCGACCGCAGATTCAAAAGTAGCAGGTTTACTCGTTCTGACTAGCGTGCGGACTCTTTGTGGCAATCCCCTCACATAGCACTTGATCCTTTTTGTCTCAGTGTTAACCATATCAGGTACCAACCTAGACATTCGGTTGAACTCGGTGGTATACTCACGATGTGTCATCGTTCCCGCTTTCAGGTTCAGGAACTTCATCTCCGCCCTTTCAACTTCGGCGTCAGCAAAGAATCTCCTCATCACTAACTCTTTCAGACCCTCCCACTTCAGAGCCTTAATCTCATCCCGGGTTTTCCTCTGCTCCACACTCTCCCACCAATACATAGCTTCATCCCCGAATGATTGGGTGGCATAACCGACGGCTTGGTCGGGGCGACACTCGCTGATTCGGATGATTTTATCCATGGCGGTTATCCATTGAAGGGCAGCGATTGCATCTCCAAAACCAGTCAGTTTCGGCGGGTCACAACCCTTGAAGGACTTATAGTTGCAATCACCTCGGCCCCTCTTCCTGTCATCCACTTTCACAGACCTTACAACACTCAAAGCCTCCATCTCCCCTTCACCATCCTTCCTACCACCTCCTCCCGCTCCTTCAGCGGTTCTTTCACGGCCTCCAGCAGACCCCTCCGGATTCATGTTTTTCACAACCGTGGCTGCCGGTTGGACAATAGCTGCTTGGATTAAGGGATCTAGCTGAACCCCTTCATTGTTGTTAAGGTTTCCTCCAGCTGCTCTTCCTTCTTCTTCGGTGTTGGAAGCTGCCTCTCCCGAAGGTTGTTGGTCACAACGAGGCCTGCCACGACATCCAGTGCGGCCTCCTACTCCAACAACTGCCCTGGATCCTGCCATCGTATTCTGGAAGGGAAAACACAAACGTCATCACTCAAGGAACAATTTAGTACAAGGATAGTAAGGCTAACAGGTAATAACAATGGCCAGTTGTGATTAGCTGATCACATTACTTTCCGTGTCCTATACACTTCCTCTTATGAGTATATTTGTGCTGGTTCTACTCTAAACAGTTAACCAATCGAACAATCAATTAATCCTATCCCTAACATTCACATATTCTTTCTCTAGAAATTAAGATAACATTTACATACATACTTAATCATACACTTTACTGTTACTGAGCTTGCTTGAGTGACACATGGCTATCTCGAACTGGCATCTTCTTTCTTTTCTTACTTTAATCCCATTCTCTGTTCGATTCTAAGCATATAGGATGCTTAAATCTCTCGAACTTTGCTCTGATACCAACTTGTAAGGCCCCGTTACCGGTGACTCACTTTGGACGTTGGATTTACTCATAAACACAGATCTGAACATCAGAGTTAATTAAAACATTCGCGGAACATTAAACATTCATAAAACATTACATATAAATCCATGACTTGTCTTAAAATAAACATTCTTTTCTTTCAAAATATCATAACATTAAACATAAACGTCTTAAGTCTTCAGATGCCAGACTCTTATTCTTCTGCCATGTGCCCTCGCTCAAGCCAGCTGTCTCATTCTACTAACCTGCGTACATACTAAAAGTCAGCTACGCTGAGTGAGTTCTAGTTAATCAGGTAATATACAATACTTTCACCTACTTATACATACACATCCGAAGATACGTATTATATTCTTAACCTGTACATCTTTCTTGCGTACACGTATAAATATATACATTCTTTCTTTCATTCTTCCTCTTATTCTTTCTTTACATACTTTGCATCTATCATTACTTTTACATACTTATACGTTTTAAAGAGCATTACGCCCTACTGCCTCGAGTATTATTAGGGCTCGGTCCCTTTTTCTGCCTTGAGTATTATTAGAGCTCAGTCCCTTTCTGCCTTGAGTATTTTTAGGGCTTAGTCCCTTTTTGCCTTGAGTATTATTAGATCTCAGTCACTTTCTGACTTGAGTATTATTAGGGCTCAGTCCCTTTCTGCCTTGAGTATTATTAGGGCTCAGTCCCTTTCTTCTATACCTGGCTATCTTTTACATTCGTTCATAACATACGTACATATCATTCATACATTATACACAACATTATATCCATAATCATAACTTGCCAATACGTGTAATATCCGAAGATCGTTTACGCACCGACAAGCAATCATTCACATCTTTCACATAATACATATATGGCATACACTTATCTCTTAGGATAAGGGTATTAACTAATCACATCGAGTATGCACACAGCCCCGAAAACATAACGAGGAGTGGGGCTAGAACTCACCTGAATGCGGTTACGTTCACCGTTAATAGTTATTTCTTTCTTGAGTTGTGCGCGGCTAACTGTATAACGATTACATGTATTAATTAACTATTGCTATTCATATTGTATTTCTATCTTTATATAACCCACAACGGACGGGGGACTGTGGGCAGCACCCCTGGCAGCGGGGTTCTAGGGGCGGCAGCCCCTAGCAGGGTCCAAGGGGCAGAGCCCCTGGCTAGGGTCGAGCTGCCAGGTTAGCTTGGAAAAATTTTATTTCCATTAACTGTCTTAACACATTTTCCATTAGAATTTTGAATCATCATTTAATTAGCTAACTTGAAAGAGTCCAAGGGCTTCTTTGTAATTAATGCATTCTTTTCTAAGCCCAGGGACTGTTCTGTCATATTGTCAAACTTTTAATTCGTTACTTGGTTTTTAACGAACTGGCTTATCTTAGCGAACTGGCTCTTATAACGAATTGAACCTTTTAACGAACTAGTTAGTAAACGAATCAGTTCATGTAGCGAATCAGTCCATGCAACGAATTGGACCTTCCAATTCGTTATCTTCTTTAACGGATGATCACAGTTAGTTCGTCCTCTTATCTATAACGAATCGCTTGACGAATTGCGTCTAATTCGTTAACTCCCTGCTAATGAACTACTTCTAATTCGTTAACTTCCTGTTAACGAATTAGGGTTAGGTCAGAGAATGTCAGAACATTCTCTGACATTCCTTAACCTCGTACCACTATTCCGGCGCCACCATTGCCGGAAAATCGGGTTTTCGCCGGAAAAACGAGTTTTGACTCGTTTTTCACCGTTTTTCGCCCTGTTCGATCCAGATCTGAGCTAGGTGATCCCTAAGCTCATCTTAGGTTCGGTTTATACCCGATTCCATCCGGATCTCGTGACTTAAACGGTTTAACGGTGTCGGCTCGTCGTTTCGTGACCATATCTAACGGGTTTATGTTAATAAAACTTCATACTAGTATTACCTCGGGTCGGTGCTTGGTTTCTTTCTTGGTTTCGGCTAGAGAAAAGGGAGGAACTAGAGAGAGATCTTAAGTGTGTGTTTTGGTGGTGTATGGAATATGTGTGAAATTAATTAAATGGGTGATTTAAGGTTTATATAATTATGGATCATGGGCTTAAGCCCATGGTCTTTTCCTTCTTTCCTACATGACCCAAGTCCATAACCCATATCCATTTTACCCAACACTAGCCCGACTCATAATTATTCATATTCTCATTTTATTAACTGAAACTAGAAAAACAGGACGTTACAGTTTATCCCAAAAAACAAGATTATCCCAAAAACCATATTACCTGAACTTTGATGATATAATCATCCTTAAAATCTTTAGAATTTGAAATTGATTGATCATCATAAATTTATTGTCATTAATATTCTGTGTATGAAAATTTTTTAATTGACTTTATATTTTACAATTAAAAATTGCATAATCAAGTAACATTAAAACCCAAAATTAAAATATAGCATAATGATTTGTTTTCATTTCATATGAATGTAATTTCTATGAAAATGACAAATACATACTAACCTTAAAACCATGTTCAAATAATAGTAATTAATCTGAGTTAGAAGAATATTAGAAGAGTTAAAGTTGCATAAAGTGGAGGTAGTGATTCTTATTTATAATAGTTGAAAGTATGGTTGTCATTTTTACCCGTAACCTGAAACCTAACCCAAGAAAACCCGTACCCGAACCCAAACTTACCCGACCCGAGAAACTCGAACCCAAGAAAATACTAACCCGAACCGAAGTAATTCGGGTTGGTTCTTGGGTCCGAATACTAGGTTTCGGGTCAGCCCGAATAAACTTTTAGTTTTAAGATCATATATATATTTTTACGAATTAAAGGCTAAGCCTTATCTGCTGGCATTATCTGGATTTAGTCCAAGTCAATTGTTCGCATTCCACATATTATGAATCGTATGTTTATAGTTTATTATTTTGAATATAAACCATAATAACACTTTAATTATGTAATAACCAACCGCAACACTAACATAAACTCAATTCGTTGTATTTGAATAAAATTAAAATTAATAAGTTAATATAATATTGGAATTATGTAAATAACTGATTAAAACTAGTGCTGCAAGCGAACCGGACGTTCGGCGGACGTCCGGTCGTCTGTTCGACAAGAAGTTCGTTTATGTTCATCCGTTTACGAAAACGAACCGCGCATGGACAAAAAAGTTTCGTTCAGTAAGCTTAACGGAAGAACATGAACAAAGGCCAAGTCCTTTCGATAGTGTTCGTGAACGTCTGGTAACGTCCGTCCGATTACGTCTGGTAGTGTATGCCCGGTATTGTAAGTGTTTAGATCTATCCAGTATTGTAATTTAACTGTAGAAATTCTAGTGTTTTTAATCATACTTTTGTATTGCTACATATGTCTGATGTCTCTTATAGTGATCGAATTTAGATGTTATATGATGTAATTCCAAATTTGTAGGTGAAGTTGTTTATATTTATTTTTGGTATTAATATGTAACCGTTTATATTTGTCCATTAGTGTCGGTTGTCCATTAATGTTCACATGTATGTTTGTCCATATGTTTGTCCATTATTGTCCTTTTACAATTTTAACGGACGAACATGGACGGACACAGGCAAACTCAATTTCTTAATGGATAGACACAAACATGAATTTTCGTTTGGTAGAGTGTCCGTAAACCGTCCGTTTGTCCGTCAAAAGCTTAATGGACGGACACAAACATGCTCTCATCCGGTTCGGTTCGGTCTGTGTATACCCATAATGTAAAAGATTGTAACATCCTACTTTTGATAATAATAAACAAAAGAATTTCGTTTATTTAAAAGTGTGTTATTATATAGTTACGATAGATAAAAATAATAGAGTATGGACTTGGACAATAAAAGATGGGATAAGGGATGGTGATGGGCCTTAGGTCCATGGGATTAAGGGTATATAAACTCCATTAAACCTCTCTAAAACCCTAAAACCCTCATTTCCATCTTCTAGCCTCCATACACACACAAACACTGTCATCATTTCGGACCTAGATCCGAGTTGAAGAAAGGTTGAGTTTCGTGTTCAACATCATTAAACAACAAGATAAAACGTCCAGATTCACGTGTTGAATCCAAGCCGAAGCAAAACCCAACAAAAAAGGTTCGTTTTAGATTAAAGGTTAAGATTTCGAAGTCAGTTTGCCCTAGGATTTTATATTTAGGCAAATCGGGCCTTATTATGTAAGAAAAATGTAAACTTGAATGTAAACGATATGTTAGAATGAAATGGATAATACTAATGACGTTTGAACCAAGTTAAAGTACGAAAAAGAAGTCGTTATGGCTCATAACCCGTTTATCGTTTAAACGGGCAAAACGAGTCGAAAGGAAATGCTGGAAAATGATGAGAATGGAAACCGTATATGAATAGAGTCCTTATGAAACTTGATACGAAATAAAAGTGATCGAATCGAATAGAAAGTAATCGAATCGAATAGGCCAGAATAGTAATCGAATCGAATAGAAAGTAATCGAATCGAATAGGCCAGAATAGTAATCGAATCGAATAGAAAGTAATCGAATCGAATGGGCCAAAAATTAATCGAATCGCATAGGAAAAGTAATCAAATCGAATGGGAAAAAGTAATCGAATAGAATGGGAAAAGTAATCGAATCGAATGGGTAATTAGATTCGATTAGAATTTCCATCCGATTAGAGTTTCCATTCGATTAGAATTTCCATTCGAGTTTCCATTCTATTAGAGTGTCCATTCTATTAGAGTGTCCATTTGATTAGAGTTTCCACTCTATTAGAGTGTCCATTCGATTAGAGTTTCCATTCGGTTAGAACTGCCATTCGCTTAGAACTGTCATTTGATTAGAATCGCCATTCGATTAGAATTATGATTCGATTAGATTGGTTAAAACTTTAGTTTTTCCGATGAACTATTTAGTGAAGAACAGTCAAGGAAAATAAAATTTTTCCCCTTGGACCCTGCTCGATTAGATTAGATCAGCTCGACCCCAGCCAGGGACTCTGCCCCTTGGATCCTGCAAGGAGCTGCTGCCCCTAGACCCTGCAGCCAGGGGCGCTGCCCCTGGACCCTTGTAGCTAGGGGTTACACTAATATAGAAGTACGATAAAGTTAGATTTAGTTAATTAACACTTAAAATTATTACACAGTTAGTCATGCACAGCTAAGGAAGGGCGTTACCATTAACTCAGAGAATAACAGGACACAATTGAGTTTCTAGCCCCATTTATTTATTATGTTTTCGGGGCGGTGTGCATACTCGATGTGATTGATTAATACACTTATCTTAAGTGGTAAGTGTATGATATGTGATTATATTATAAATGATGTTTGAATGATATATGTGTAACAACTCGAGATTTTAACTTATTATTTTAATAACCGTTACCCGACCCGTTTCCATGTTCAGGTTATTTTTGATAAAACATCGAGTTTATCAAGATATTTAATTATTATTATATTATTGTTTAATTTATTTATTAAATATATATATATACAACTTTCAAGATATTACCATTTCACCCTTTAACTAAACTTTTACCTTATTATGTTTCCACCCACAATCTATAGGGACTAGAATGCAAATTTATTTTATAACCATCAAAGAAATCTGGATACCCAAGATCCGAACCCAAACCCATTATCCTTTTCGTAAACCCGATTTCAATTACGTATCTTGGACCTTAATTCTCGCATCAATTAAGGCAATTGAATCAATATATGCATTATGCATTCCTAATTCGACCTAACCGACACTTCTATTATGTTAAACGAATCAAATCAGATCTGCAATTCGTATTATACATATCCGACCCTAACCCTAACTCGTTATACAAGTAAACGAACATTATAATTCAATTAAACTTGGACACACCATCCATATACCAGCGCCGCCCAAACCCCTATAGTTAATTTCATCATAACAACCTGCAAGTAACGATTTTCATTCATATTCAAGCCGACCCTATAGCGATTGATTTAGCCTTCAATTAAGCAGTTTGGTAAGTTATTGTTTATGAAATTGTGTTCGCCGACGTCTCTAATCCATTAACCCTATGGTTAATCAGCCAAATTATCAACGATTTGGCCGATTACGCTTTGTTAGGGTTCCTGATTTGATAAGTTTGGCGTCTTCCTTGTTATCTGTTTTCTTTAACAAGTTTAAAACATCTAAAACACAAGCTCGCATGGCTGGTGTGTATATGTTAAGAATATGAGAGGCTGGGGGCGCGGGTTCGAACCCCCCCAGCCCGTTGTTGTTCTTTTTTTTTCTATTAAGTTCATTAATACATAAAATTAATATATGTTATCATTTAAATTATATTATTAATAAAATCCTAAATAATCAATATTTTTATAAAACCGATATTGTAACTAGCCACTTTTTTGAAACTTGGTTATAACCATATGTAAGGCCCCGTTATCGGTGCCCTACTTTAGCGTTGGATTTACTCATAAACACCGTTCTAAATATCAGAGTTAATTAAAACTTTCACGGAATAATATTATAGGTCAACCATTCATTACAAAACATTCTTAACTTGTATTTTAAAACATAACATAAATGATAATATCAAAACATCATGACAAATCTTCAGATGCCAGCCTCTTCAATATTGCCATGTGTCCCGCTCAAACCAGCTGTCTCAATTTGTTAACCCGCGTGCATACTAAAAGTCAACTACGTTGAGTGAGTTCTAGTTAATCAGATAACTTACTTTACATACACATATACGTGCCTGAAGGTACGCTTTACATACTTAACATGTTCATCTTTCTTTCACATACATCCATAACTAACCTTACATTATAAAGAGCATTCGCCCCACATACCTCGGATATTATTAGGGTCTGGTACCCTCCATCCTCGGATATTATTAGGGTCCGGTATCCCTTCTTCCTCGGATATTATTAGGGTCCGGTACCTTCCATCCTCATATATTATTAGGGTCTGGTACCCTCATCCTCGGATATTTTTAAGGTCCGGTCTCCCTTTCTTTCCTACTATCAGGCCATACCTTTCCATCTATATAATTGTAAGTTTCATACGTACATACATCATTCATCCATCACATATACAATCATATCATCAAAACATCACCTGAAAGTGCATGCAATATCCGAAAATCGTTCACGCACCGACAAGCTTTCATTCACATTTAGATATACATAAATAACATACAAATCATACATGGCATACACTTACCATTTAAGGTAAGTGTATTAACTATCCCATCGAGTATGCACACAGTCCCGAAAACATAACAAGGGATGGGGCTACAAACTCACCTAAAGGCGGTTACGCTAACCATTTATGGTTATTCCTTTCTTGAGCTGTGCATGACTAACTGTATAACAATTACACGTGTCAATTTAACTATCACTACCCTTATCGCGTTTTTATATTAATTATTACCCCCAACGAACGGGGGTCCAGGAGCAGCGCCCCTGGCGGCAGGGTTCTAGGGGCGGCAGCCCCTAGCAGGGTCCAAGGGGCAGAGCCCCTGGATTTCATTAACTGTCTTAACACATTTTCCATTAGGATTTTTATATTATTTTCTAATTTGTTAACTCATTCGTTACAGCGAATTGCCTCAGATTCGTTATGTAATCTTTATTAATTCGTTATCCTGATTCGTCATTATTATCTAATTCGTCATTCCGATTCGTTATCTGAACCTGACTTGATTCGTTATCTTAATCGTAAAGAATTGGTGAGTAACGAATCACCTGATTCGTTGTCTGGTTCGTTATCCTAGTTCGCTAGCCTAATTCGTTATCTTGACGTGACCTGATTTGTTATCTTAATATAACGAATGGGCAGATAACAAATTAAAGGCTCATTCGTTATCAAGTCACACGAATGAGTCACATTCGTTATGAACGCGCAACGAATTGATCAGTCATAACGAATCATCCCTGTTCTTATCCAGACTTTGACTTAGGGTCAAAGTCAAAATTGCCAAGAACACGAATTAGTCAACATATACCAGATATGCAATAAAACCTTCGATTCTCAACCAAATATCACGATTTAGGTATCAGTGAACTCGGAATCATAGCGCCTACAAACCCAAGGTGTCCAATCGGCCAAACATTCATGTTTAAAGGGTGCGATTTGAACATATATACATACGGCTCGTTTACCCAATAATTAAACCATCAAATGTTTTCGAATTCCAGTAAGGTTTGATGCATTGGGCTCGTTTTTACCATTTAAACATAGATCTAAGATTTCTAGATATAAATCGGACCTAAACGAACAAGTTCTCGATATAAACGTACCTTAAACGAGTCGAACTACGAACACGGTCAAGTCTTGATGTTGGTTTGGTTCGTCACGACGATCTAGCACCAACAGGTTCGGGTTTCCACCTTCGGATCTTGGCTCGGGATCTAGGATGGTGTTTGTGTGTGTTTTGATGGTGTAGGCTATGGTGTAGAGATGGATAAAAATGGAAAGGTTTAGGGTTTAAGGGGTATTTATACTCCCATAAGCCCATGGACCTAAGGCTCATTCCATCTCTTATCTCATCTTCTAAAGTTCAAGCCCGCCTTCTACTAGTTTATTTAGCAAAACCGATAACGACACACTATAAAATAAATGAAATTTATTTTATTATTATAACCAAAATTAGGATGTTACACCATATATATGCATATATTTGTGTGCGCATATATATGTATTAACAAATAATAAAGGTTTTTACAAATGTTAAAGATTTAAAAAGGTTTTGTTTATTTAAAACACATAATTAAAATATATATTAAACCTTATAATTTACACAATTATTAAGTATTTTATATAAGATTTTAGTTCGTATAAATTATTTATTATCTCTTAATTATATTTACACTATTTGATTTAAAAGAAATCCATATTAATAACACACATATATATAGGGGTGGGATCTAGAAAGAACTCCTCTTAAAGAGAGAACTAGAGAACTACTAAAGAATTATTTTTGACTATTTTTAAAAAATTATTTTGTGATTTTTTTTTCTTTCCTCCTTCTAATAAGATGATATTGTTCCTAAAAAAAAAAAACCGTCGATGTAATGCGTATGTGCATTAATGTGTATTGTATATATAAAATAGTGTTTTATTGCATATAATTCAGCACAAATACATTATCTAATACACACTATTGAATATATGCAAATATGACAGTAATAATTGTATGCAAAACACATTATTGCATATATGTAATACAACACTAATGCACATATGCACTATATCGATTTTTATTAATTTTTGAATATAATATAACACTATTGCAAATATACAATACAAACAACTATATATATGCTATTCAAAACTATTTCAAATATCAAAATGCACACTATTACACATATGCATTATAAAAACAGTCGATGTATTGCATATATGCATTACAACGTTAATTTTTTTTATTTTTTTTTTTCACTTTTATATTTTTTTGTGGTGAAGAATAACAACATATAAGAAGTATGAAAGAAAAAAAAATAAAAATATTTTTTGTAATTAAATTAAAAACACTTCATTATTAGTTCTCTAGTTCTCTCCATAAAATGGAGTTCTCTCATGATCCTCTCACTATATATATAGTTGGGTTAGAATAAAAAGTTAAAGTTTCCTAATGTGACAACCGGTAATTTTCCCAAACCCATAAGCTAAGTAATCAACCTAATAATTAGGTGATTGTGAATATTAAGCGCGTGCATATGTTATGTGCGCCCTGCGCGAGCGCGCCATGTTAGTCAGCGCGTGCAGTTGTTATGTGCAACCTGCGCGAGCGCACCATGTTAAGAACCAGCGTGAGCATATGTTATATGCGCCATGCGTGAATGATTTGGCTTTATGTTTTCATGTAACTTAAACATTATGTTGACTATGGGTTGACCATCCCGCATGATGCTAAGGCGGGTGCATCCTACATCGTTTATGCGCGTGCGGAAGGGAACTAACCTACCCGCATGGCGGGAACGTTGAGAGCTAGTTTGTCTGAAGCTCCAAGATGGAATTGACTTCAACATGACTGATCACTATGTTGAAATACCAAGACCACCTGGAGAATCTACAAATGAAACTCAAATGTCCCTAACTGCGAGAAGGTTACGCACCTACCCGCAGCAAAGACATGTCCTATACGCAGAAAGCTATGCGCACCAAGTTATACGCGCAGAACACTTGGTCTATTCTCCAGTTAAGGAGATTACTCCCGCCCGAAAGGAAACAGTAGCGTGTTTCAGAGATTTTCCACTTTTTACTGTACACTGACAAAAGTACCTGAAAAAGCACACTATAACATGAAAAGTCAACTGTCAGCCACCCTATTCTCACCAACCCCAGATCTGCATGTTCTGTCCAAATCAAATCAAAATCTTTTATCCACCACTCCACTCTTAAGTAAATAATAATAACTTCCATACTTTATCATCATTACATTTAGATATGAAAAGATTTTAATCCCCTAAAGCAAGGGATTGTGTTCCCTTGAGTTTGCCTATAAATTTGTAGCTTAAATTATCACCCAAAACACACTTCAAAGAACTACAAACTTGCACTAATCCTTTCCCAAGCATCCGTTGTTTCCAGCTCCGATCCTGTTACTAGGTAAGCCGAGAATATAACCTTGAGACCTACTATCCAACCCTTATATTCTCCTATTTCTTGATCTTAATATATATACTTGTTATTTAATCGTATTCTAGACCTTCGATTCCGAGGCCAACACCAAGAAAACCCGAATCTCGATTAATCCCTTAACAAGAACCTCAGGTGAGTCTCACAGCCCCTATTTTCACTGTTTTCACTGTTTTTAAACTGCTTTCGGGGCGAGGGACACGTACTTAAATAATGTTTTATCATGGTATACTTACAAGCTATGCAAGCGATTATGTGTTTAAGTTATGTTTCATGATGAGCAATGCAAACGGTTGTCTAAGGTTTTCAATGTATGTGCGCTAGAACTCGAGTAAGTGATCACTTTACCAATGGAACTCTAAGGGTAGGGACTGCTGGTTTGATCCGCCCACTCGTAGGGGTCGCACCTCTTTGCATGGACGAGTGCCTGGCATGGGGCAGTACTATGGGGTTGAGCCCGCTCGTAGGGGTCGCGCCTCTTTGCATGGACGAGCGCCTTGTTTTCCGGCACAACGTCTGCGCGTAACCCGCGGGACGGTATCCTTAGCTCGTAGGGGCAATGCCTCTTTGCATGGACGAGCACAGTTTCTCAGAATTGTTCGCGCGTAACCCGCGGGACGGTATCCTTAGCTCGTAGGGGCAATGCCTCTTTGCATGGACGAGCACAGTTTCTCAGAATTGTTCGCGCGTAACCCGCGGGACGGTATCCTTAGCTCGTAGGGGCAATGCCTCTTTGCATGGACGAGCACAGTTTCTCAGAATTGTTCGCGCGTAACCCGCGGGACAGTATCCTTAGCTCGTAGGGGCAATGCCTCTTTGCATAGACGAGCATAGTTTTCCAGAAACGTCTGCGCGTAACTCGCGGGACGGTTTTACATTATTTTAGCTCGTAGTGGCTGCGCCACTTACATAGACGAGCACCGTATCCAGAATTTGTTCACGCGTAACCCGCGGAACGATTTTTATCAGAATATTGTCAGAATTGTGTTAATACGATTTTACCAAGCAGATGTTAATGATGTTGCCAGAAATGTTTCAGAATGATTTTATCAAGTTACTAAAACTTGTGAACTCACTCAGTTTATACTGATTCAAATGTTTTTACGTGTCTTTCAGGAGATAACTAGGTAGCGCATGGAGTCACACTTAGAGCACCACACGCTGAACATCTAAAACAAGCTTTCTGGAAGATTTTGGTTTTATCCCCTCGATGCGCACGGTTACCCGCCGCGCAAGGGGATATGGCGAGGAAATCTTCAGTTTTATACTTGGATGTTTCTTTTTGTAATCTTTGAACAATGTAATGTGTTTGTAATAAACTTCTCATGCGCAATAAAAATCTTTGAATGTTTTGCAATGGCCCGTGCTTAATTATCAATCCCCACTCGTGCGCGCCCGGCTGTTTCCGCCGCTCAGGGCCGGGTGTGACACCTAAGAAGTGTAAGAAGTGATTCAAGCCATTGGATTAACTAAAACACATAAGGGTATGATGGACCATAGAATTTTTATTATTTTTGGAATGTGTTCATGCAATTTTTGGAATCAATTTAACATTATTACAAATTACTCTCTCATTTTCTTTTTTTTTTATATAACAACCACACGGTTCACCTATTTTCCTTGGTGCCACATTATTTTTCCCTTCAATCACAGTTTCTTTCTTTTATACATTTGTCAACGTGAAATCATTTCCATCCTCACTATCTTGAACGGTATTTTTCAAAAACAGTAACATTCATTTTCAGATCTTTCAAATGAAGGATTCTTGACTCAGGTTCTGAAACATTTACAACCATGTGTTCAAATGCTTCCCATTCAGCCAAGTTAGGAATTGGAGAAATTTATGCATATTGACTAATCAAGAATACGGGGTCCGGTATAATGAACATATGGTTTTTTTAATCGTTTTAGTGTGTTTTGTAATGACTGATTGTATATTTGTAATGACGCTTTGGCGATTGGATGTGTTTTTTTTATATAAGGTTGTTTATTGTTCTTTGATCAAAAGCGCACCGGAATATAGTTATAATGCTCAAGATAGTGTGTTTTAGTTCTTGGTGTTATTGGTGTTGTGTTTTAAATTTGAGATTAAAATTTGGTGTTGCTTTTAAATTTTGATTCAAAATTGAACTAAAACACACTATAATATAGCTTATGACGTTTTTTATGTTGCGTTTTAAATTTGGATTAAATATGATAATCATATATTGATAATGTTTCCATAAATAGTATAACACACTAGACAATTATGCCCCTGAAGTGTTATAAAACAAGAATAAAAATATAACACACTTAGGAAAAACATAACACCGAAGCACAACCATTGGATCGTCATATCCAAGGCTCTAGATCTCTTCCTACACTTCTTAGAAAAACCTTACTTTTTATTATAACATCACCCTATATATATATATACATCAAATGTGTTTTAGTTTGAATTAAACAAATCCCGTTATATAAACTATCCAAGATTTTATAAATATTTATTTAAGACTTGTATTAATTAAGATATACTATTTAAACTAATAAAAGAGTAATAAATCTTTGTAATATTAAACTTTCGTTAGAGTGTACCCGATCATCGAATATCAAACCTTTATCTAATCTTATTTCCGTCATTCAAATTATATTTATTCCACAATTTTTGTTACTTAGGATTTCTCGTCGGTAATTCTCGAAGAGCGTGATTTATCGCTTCCTAAACTGAATCTTTCTCACTTTCTCGATCAGGTGAGTACCACATTCCCCTATTTTACTTCTTTTTCCACGTTTTGGGGACATATGCGTAAATTATATTTCTCATATATACTTATACACAAAACTGCAACTTTGTCTTATGTGTTAACAACTTATATCTTACTTGTTTATGTGCTTATTTGCTTTATATGTTTCCGCATTCAGAGAGGTCCAACATAATCTCAGTCTAGTATGATCATACACCAGTCGTTATAGCCTTTGTGCTTCTTGACATCTCAATTATACTTGTTCATTTGGTTAATTTGTTATTCTCATATGACTTGTTGCAATACTTATTTTGTTATATATACTATATGTACAACTAAATTGGTGTGTTGCTCACTCAACATGTGTTGTTGACAAATATTCTATTTTATACGAATATGCAGGTTATCGTAGAAATTTAATACAGGATGGTGAAGACTTAGTGAAGAATTTAAGTTAGAAAATAAGAAATCAAGATCAGTTGTGATAATAGTTGTATTGTTGTATGATTATGGATTATGTTTTTGTTTGTATTTGATTTATTTGAAAATTTAAATTAATTAATAGATAGTGTCATTTAAAAATGTTGCATGATAGTAACCTTTTGAGTTGTGACAATCAGCTCACGCCCCGGCATTTCCGCCGTAGGTTGGGGTGTGACAATATGAATGCTATAGAAAAGATTAAGAGTATGTATGGAAGTTTATACATACATATATATATATATATAAAGAAAATATGTATGGTTGTATGGTACGAGGGTGGCAGACCATAATAATATATGTGAGGTTATAGGGCGAAAGATTCTTTAAGGGTGGCAAACCCTAATAATATTTGTGAGTTTATAGGGCGAAATGCTCTTTAAAACGTATAAGTATGTATGTAAAGCAAGATAAAATATAAAAGTATGAAAGAAAGAAAGTATGAAAATAAGAATGAATGTATATACTTATGTATGTACGAAAGAGAGTAAAACAGGTTAAGTATGTAATAAATGAACGATTGTATGTTGCCTGATTAACTATAACTCACTCAGCGTAGCTGACTTTTAATATGCACGCAGGTAAATAGGCTAAGGTAGCTAGCTTGAATAAAGACACATGGCATTGGACTGAAGAGGCTGGCATCTTTAAAAGAATGTTGTGATGTTTAATTATGACCTTTTATAATATGTTTAAAGACAAAACTTTGTTTATTATGGAAAGATTTGAATGACTATGTAATATATGGTTGAAGTTTTATATTCTGTAAAGTTTTAATTAACTCTGATATTTAGAATTGTGTTTATGAGTAAATCAAACTCCAAAGTAAGGCACCGGGACCGGACCTTAATATCCTAAATGATTTTTGGAAAACAAATATAATGTAATGGGATTGAAACAAATTTTTTGGTCTAAAATATTAAATGATTTTACTTAAGTAATTTATCTTATAAGGCATATTAAATTAAATATATTTAAATGTATAAAAAAGTATAAATCAAGTCATAAAATATATGTTTCTACAATAGTTTGGTCTGAGTTAAGGAAGAAAATATTAAAAACTAAATATTGGTATTTTTATTGCTAAAACCCTTTATACTACACAAAAAAGTCATATAAATAGATGACAGATAGTTCATACAGTAAATCGTTATACATATGAATTATAATTATAATATTCAACTTCAATGATTTAATGCTAAACACCAAGATATATATAATATGTATTCTCCATTTTTGCAATATTTATGCAAAATTTTTGTATAAAATAAAGAAAATACACATTTCTTGAGTTCAAATGCATATGATAAAATTTTAAATCCAAATTTGAAATCAATCTTATATAGAAAATTATGCATTGCTGCTTGAATCCTAGCTTAAAAACAACTTGTAGTTTACCATACAAATTCAAATTCTTCGACAATGATGCACATTTATTTTTTTTATTTTGCAATTACCTGTGACTTTCAAATTTTTTTCTAACATGCATGCAACTTTTATTTTGATTTTTCCTTATATCACCATTAATGTTAATAAATGAATCAATTAGTATTTACAGTAGTATGTAATAAAAAAGATTAATAATTAATATATTTTTAGGGTCAAGTTATTCTAAAAAGTGGGACAAAAATGAGAAGAATATGAATGATTTCTAGCCATAAAAAAACCCCTAAAAAAATGAAAAATTAATTAAAAAAATCAAAACTTAAAATTTAATAAAAAATGTAAAATGTAAAATGTAAAATGTAAAGCGCAAAAATGTTTCCACCGTCTTCCTCGTCCTAAAAAAACTCAATAAGGATACAATATAGTAGAAAAACATCATTGTGTCTTTTAATTTATCATTATGTTTTATGTCTATTTTCGTCATTGATTATGTCTTTTTTCCTTGACATTATGTTTTTTTTTTGATATTTTGTTATATTTTGTTCGGCGTTATGTTAAATTTTTTTGAAGGATTTCTAGCCATAAAAAACCCCTCAAAAAAAATAATGAAAAATTAATTAAAAAAATCAAAACTTAAAATTTAATAAAAATTGTAAAATGTAAAATGTTAAATACAAAAACGCAAAAATGTTTTCACCGTCTTCCTCGTCCTCAAAAAAAAAACTTGATAAAAATATTGTAGAAAAACATCATTGTGTCTCTTTATTTATCATTGTGTTTTATGTTTATTTTCGTCATTGATTGTGTCTTTTTTCCTTGACATTGTGTTTTTTTTCTTGATATTGTGTTATATTTTGTTCAGCATTGTGTTAAATTTTGCGACATATTGTGTCTTTTTTATTTATCATTTTGTTGTTTGTTCATTTTCGGCATTGTGTCTTTTTTCTCGATATTGTGTCTTTTCGTCGTTTCTTTAACGGGAATGACGGGGAAAAATTTTTGGTTTTTAAATTTTTTTTATTTATATTTCGAGTTTTGATTTTTTTATTATTTTTTTGAATTTTAGGTTTAGAAGTTTTTTGTGTTGGCACAAATCTTTCTGTTCTTATTTTTGGTTTGCTGAATAGAAATCGGTTCTTATTTTTTCTTCAAGTGGGATTCAGTTTTATTCTCCTCTTTAGTGAGCTGTGGAAAATGTTAAGTGCTGGTTTTTTGTTTAAGGTTATAACTGGCTAAATTTGTGATGAAATGGAAGTGGTTGAGTAATTTAGTTCTTTTAACAGCTATCTGAATTATTGACGAGTCACTAATTTATCCGATTATTTTCATTCTATCTTCAAGAGAAATCTTATCATAAATGAGATAACCTCTAACCCAACCTTGAACCTCCTATTTTTTGTTATAACCGGAACTAGAAACCAACACACCGCATCTTTAAAATTAAATCTTTAGATGTATCACCTTAACCAGTTGAATTGGAGATCACTGACTAGTTCTTTTAACTAATAATTGAAACAAATTGTATCTCTAGTTTTGAAGGTAAAATTCTAATTCTAAAAGGAATTTCTTGGGTTCACTAGTTCAACTTAATCTCAGGTTTTGAGGATAGATTGATTTACTTTGTGAGGAGTGTTTTTTACAGTTACAAAAGAAATATCGATCTTAACCTAAGTAATTAAGAATTGAACATACTGTTTTTTTTGGCTCATTTGGTTTACATCACGTCTCAGATGTGTAGCCTGTGTTAATGTCGAGTGTTTTTTTATATGTATTATAGATCGGAGATGCGGAATCTATTATTTCATGTTTTGTTATAAATATATTAATATTATGGTTATCAATACCTAATAGGCTAATATAGATTAGCTTTCTTCTCAACTTTTCATATCCTATATATACATCATCTCATTGTAACTCTTTGTAATACACATATTGTAAATAAAATCTCTCCATTTCTTCCTACATGTTTTCTCTTATTTTTTAGTTATTAGGCTTGTTTCACAACACGTTATCAGCACGAGTTGCTTTTAATTATTCTTTTATTCTCTCAAACATAAATCTTTGTCATTGATACAATTTTGGGTTAAGGTGAAGATTTGTTTTTCTTTTCTTCTTTTATCAAATCTCTCTAAGTAATCGATATTGCAATTCATTTGATCTTTGATTAAATATTTATAATTACATTTTTCTAATACAATTATTTGAAGAGTGATTAGAAATACGGATATTAAATGACTGGAATTTGGGTCTCGTCTACTTTTTTTTCCTGTATGCTGCATACTATTAAGTCTTCGATTTTCTAAACGCAGGAAAAGGGTTATAAGTGATTAAAAAGTTCTTATTATTAATTTTTGTAAAGTTATGTTAGTTTTGAAGAATATTGAATTAAATTACTTTCAGTTGGTGTTTATTTAATTTTCTTCTAAATTAAGTTAAGTAATATTAGATCACTTGATACATTAGATTGGTATTCTCTAATTTAGTAATCATATTAGTTTTGTAATAACTTCATCAAAAGTAATTTCTTGATACATAATCATTTTACTAGGGTTTTATATTTAAAATATTTTAATTTTTTTTGAAGGGCCACGAAACTTTGGTATGGCAGTTTTCATGATATGCTTGATTCTACGTAACTTTGAAAAACATTTTTTATCGTCTCTGAAACAGTTTTTCATGTCTCACATTATTTCTAAAAGAAAATATTAAGTTGCTTTATATTTTTGATATACATATCATATTCATTAATTGTATCTTAGGCTATATGTTGCCTGATTAACTTGAACTCACTCAACGTAGCTGACTTTTAGTATACACGCAGATAAATAGACTGAGACAACTGGCTTGAGGGGAACACATGGCATGATCTGAAGAGGCTGGCATATGAAGACCTGTCACGATGTTTTGATACTATCTTTTATGTTATATTTTTAAAAGGCAAGTTATGAACGTTTGTAATGAATGGTTGACTATTATTATTATTCCGCGAAAGTTTTAATTAACTATGATATTTAGAACTGTGTTTATGAGTAAATCCAACGCTAAAGTAGGGCACCGGGAACGGGACCTTACAAGTTGGTATCGGAGCATTAGTTCGAGAGAACTAAACATCCTACATGCTTAGACTCGAACAGAGAATGAGATTTAAGTAAGAAAAGAAAGAAGATGACAGTTCAGGATAGCCATGTGTCACTCAAGCAAGTTAAGTAAAGGTAAAGTATGTGATTAATTTCACATGTAATGTAAGAATGTGTAAGGAAGTTAGCTTAAATGCTAGAGATAGGAGTATATGATTATATGAACTGCTTGATTGTCTAACTGTTAGATGTAGAACTAACACAAGTGGAATCACAAAGGGAAGTGTATAGGACACGGAGAGTAACGTGATCAGCTAATCATAGTTGACCATTGTTATTACTTGTTAGCCTTACTATCTTTGTACTAAATAGTTCCTTGAGTGATGCCGCTTGTGTTTCCTTATAGAATACGAATGACTGGAGCGAAGAAAGCTACTGGACAAGGAGGTCGTACGGGACGTCGTGGTAGACCACGTATTGTCCGAGATCTTTCCGAAGAACCGATTGTTAACTTAAGGTAAGAAAGAAGTGAAACCCTGTGACGACCAAGCCAAAATGATGGGTATCAACTTGATCCTGCTGTTCAAGCCGCCCTACAATGAAGAACTTGCAACCTGAAAAGTCTGCTGGAAACCATGCAAGAACTGCTGAGAGGTCAGGAGAGAATGGTAAGAAAGATTATGAAAGAGATAAAGGTGACTCAAGTGAAGTTCGATATGTGAAAGTTGATGACAGAAAAAGAGGCCGAGTGTAAGGCCCTTTACCGGTGCCCTACTTTGGACGTTGGATTTACTCATAAACACAGTTCTAAACATCAAAGTTAAATAAAACTTTCGCTGAATATTAAATCTTTCATAAAATATTACATCATAATTCATAACTTGTCTAAAACAACATCTTGTGTTTCAAATTTAGAAACATTAAACATAAAACATAACAAGCTTCCAAGAGATGCTAGTCTCTTCCTTTCCATGCCATGTGCCCACGTCAAGCGAGCTGCCTCATCCTACTCACCTGCGTGCATACTAAAAGTCAGCTACGCTGAGTGAGTTCTAGTTAATCAGGTAACATACAATACATTCACATGTTTATACATACGCATCCGAAGATACATATTATATACCCCGCATACCTTTCTTTCATACATATATTATCATATACTTCCTTTCTTTCTTTCTTTCATTCTTTTCATTTCTTTCATACTTTTATATTAAACCTTACTTTACATAATTCTACGTTTTAAAGAGCATTACGCCCTAGTGCCTCAAGTATTATTAGGGCCTGGTTCTCTTTCTGCCTCGAGTATTATTAGGGCTCGGTTCCCTTTCAGCCTCGAGAATTATTAGGGCTCAGTTCCCTTTCTGCCTCGAGAATTATTAGGGCCCGGTTTCCTTTCTGCCTTGAGTATTATTAGGGGCAGGTTCCCTTTCTTCCATACAACCATACCATACCTGTCTATATATTCATAATCATAATTTTCATACATACATACATACATCATTAGTACATCATATATAACAATCATATCTTTAAACTACCACATGGCGGTACATGCAATATCCGAAGATCGTTCATGCACCGTTAAGCATTCATTCATACATAATCATACAAGGCATACACTTACCACTTATGGTAAGTGTATTAACTAATCACATCGAGTATGCACACAACCCCGAAAACATAACAAGGAATGGGGCTAGAAACTCACTTGGATCCTGTTACGTTCCCCGTTTATCGTTATTCCCTTCCTTAACTGAGCTCGGCTGACTGTACATTAATTATACGTATCAATATATGTCCTATTCATTTTATTCATATTTCAGCCAAAATGGCTAGGTCGGGTCTAATCTAATGGTTTTATGTTAGAATACATCCTACTTAGATTATTTTATCCTTAAACCCTAATGTATTTAATATAGGGTTTTCCATTATTTTAATATTTCTTTCCTTATTTAGCATATAGGCATAGTTTGTATCAGATTACACTTTACCTAGAGTCCAGTTGGTATTCGGTCCATATACACCCAACATACTCTACACTCGAGTACATTGGTGTATTCGAGTGTGTAAGTATGTATTTGAATAATCACCTTTGCATGTGAGTAGTCATTGCATTCGAATGTAACACATCATAAGGGGTGTACCCGAGTCCCACAATGTAGCCGAATGGGTTGTTTGATATACCCTTGAAATCGAGTCACATAATTGTATGCGAGTATACATCCGAATCAATGTATGCGGATGCACTATATGTATTCGAGCTGGGCATGTATGCGAATATAGCATGTATTCGGGTTCTACTTGCACTCGGGTTAAGCCATTGTAATCATCTTATCCTTTGTAATCGATTATACCAAGTATTCGAAATGCATGCATGTAAGCGATCTGCCCCATTGTATTCGAATCTTCTTTGTATTCGAGTTTCACTATTGTAATCGATTAAGTATGTTGTAATCGAAGTATTGTAATCGATTACATCATTGTAATCGAGTATCTTGATGTAATCGAGTTTCCTATTGTAAGCGAGTTAGTTTATTGCATGCGACCATGTAATCGAATACAACAAAGTAAGTGAACCTAGCATTGTAATCGAGTTTGGTCCATGTAATCGAACAGAAGCATTGTAATCGAACGAGCTGAAGCTTTTTGGTCCGTTTATGACTATTCTTATTATATTTCATGACTTTAACACTTTATTAAGGTTCGGTATTAACCCATAAACGTTTCCTTAACTGTTTTCGGCCAAAACTTGACCCGGGTAACCATAAGCTTGGACCTTTATGGCTAAAAACGTTCAAGGCTAGATCTAGGGTTTCTTTTATGAACCATTCATAACTATAAGTTTGTTAAGTTCAATTTAATCATCAAGTTTGCAACTTTATGACTTATCTAGACCCGATCTACTCTAGGGGTAAGTTTCATAGCAAACCGTTCAAAAAAACATAACCTTTAAAGATAAAGAACGTACCTTTACTTGTTTTTAGGTTACAATTTAGCTTGATTATGATCTTGCTTGTTTATCCAAGCTTTACAAGAATCTAGGCTCGGATTTTAGTCTTTGATCTTTCTCTCCCTCACGGCCGTATATGGTGGTGTTTATGTGTGTGTTTTGAGTGTGTAGAGAATAAGATGGTGAGAAATGAGGGTTTTTAGAGTTTTAGGGAGGTTTAAGGGAGTATTTATACTCTCTTAAGCCCATGGACCTAAGGCCCATCCCATCCCTTATTCCATCTTATCCCACCCAAGTCCATACTCTTTATTATATTTAATCTTAATTAAATATTAACACGTATTCAACAAGTATAAATTCCTTTATTGATTTATTATAAATTTTAGGATGTTACACCGAGGTGGCTGCAACTATAAGTCGTTCAAGGGTTGCGACCCGCCAAAGCTGACTGGTCTGGGGGATGCAATCGCTACTCTCCAATGGATAACCGCCATGGACAAGGTTATCTGAATTAGCGAATGTCGTCCTGACCAAGCAGTGGGTTATGCCACCCAATCATTCGGAGATGAAGCTGTGTACTGGTGGGAGTCGATAGAGCAGATGAAGAGTCTAGAAGATATTAAGGCTAAAATATGGGATGATCTGAAAGAGTTGGTTATGAAACGTTTCAATGTGGATGCTGAAGTTGAGAGAGCCGAGATGAAGTTTCTGAAATTAAAGTGTAGGTCCCCCCTGGGGCGTCGCCGATCGATACGAGATCCGCACGAGGTCTAGGAGTGCGGAATCCTCCTAGACTCGTTAATGGTGTACAAGATGAAGAACACAAACACGTACACGAACAAATACACGAACAAATACAAGAACGAATACAAGAACGGGATAAACAAATCTGCAGATTCTTTATAATAATAATTAAACAAACACGTTACATACCGTAACATAAATAGAAACACGTCCGACCCGAGGTGAGCTCTACCTCGGGTCGTCCCTAATGACACTCTCTCTCTGTTTGTTCTCTCTCGACACTCAAACTGTAACACACAACTCTCTGAATTACTGGATACTTAACCCTAAATACGACACACATATATATATATATAAACTTCACGGGCTTGGGCCTGTAGGCGAAGTTGTTACAACTTCGCCTATGGCGAAGTTGATATAACTTCGCCCATGGCAGAAGTTGTGCTAACTTCGCCTATGGCGAAGTTGTTATAACTTCGCCTATGGCGAAGTTGTTCTAACTTCGCCTGTGGCGTTCCGCTGGTCAGAATTGCATAGCGACGGTCACAAAATGCACCAACAGTCTCCCCTTTGGCCGTTGCTCTCAATTCTAACAAACACGAAAGATCATCTGTTACAAAACATGCACCAACAGACTCCCTCTTAACTGATGATCTTCTGTTTGCTCTTCAACCAGCCGTGTCTGAAACTGTCTTGTAGCTTCACAAATCTACCAATCACCCAGCGTCTTCCATATCAGATCTCCCCTTCAGTGTAAGCTTCTCCGACTATAACGATTGAGGTCTTTGAAATGCATGCATCCTCGTGCCAATAGATCATCTCAACCAATCACGTGAGTCCATCTGACTTCACCAACACGTGAAGTTGGGCTTCCTCCACAACTTCACCAACTCGTCGGCATACGATAAGGTTTAATCTTCAACTACTCAACATCAAGTGATCAATTTCATCACAAAACCACCTTGACAGAATCTAACACATGACCATTAATTAATCCGAAGCATCTTCAATCACCAGGGATAACGATCAAGAACATAAACACTTTAGTTCCCGATTAAATCCAACTTGTTCCAGAATTTTCACTCTAATAAATAAGCATCACATTTCAGGATCCAATTCTCGAACGCCTTGAAAATAACATAAATAATATGCTCTGACCGCAATCCAGTAATGACAAAAACCTTCAGTTCAATTTGACTTTCTTCAGTTGGTCAACCTCGAACAACAACAATTTCATTGCCCACAAACACCCAAATATGTGTCAATATCCAGTTTCAATCAATATCCCATTCACAAACTCAACTCCATATCCAGAGTTGACACGTATTTGTTCACACGTAAGACCCAGAGATAACAAGTTTCACTCGTTGACGGAACAACATCTTCGGTCTCACAATAATCGTGTACACCGGGCCATACAGACGAAAACACCAAAATACTTTTTTTTTTCTCTCTCGTTAACTTCGCCTAAAAGTCAACTTCGCCCCTCAATAACTTCGCCTGGCCATAACTTCGCTTGGCTGCTAACTTCGCCTGTCCATAACTTCGCCAGACCTTATATCTTCGCTGAAACCCTACGAACAGTGACGGCAACTTCGCCTGATGAACAATAACTTCGCCTGCGGCGCTGTTCGGCCAGAAACGCACAGAAACGTGCCAGAAACACCAAAACGCAGATCTCGAACCATAGCATAAGAGCCTAAGGCTCTGATACCACATGTAGGTTCCCTGGACGGATCACACGAGATATCTCGGTCTACTCAGGTGCGGAATCCCTGCGTAGATCGTTACGAGCGTAGAAAGCAAATCAAACAAACACACACGAATAAACCGAAACACGTTATATATTAATAACTGAACTCACGTGATATGAATCACTGATACAGACTCTCGTCCTCACGTTACAATGAACTCAAAACGACTAACTCTAAACCAAGCCGTAAGCTGGTATATAAATACACGACAACTTCGCCTGATATGTTCAGGCGAAGTTGTCCATAACTTCGCTTGTTCAACAAGTTCGCCTAGGCGAACTTGTTAACAACTTCGCTTAAACAAAAACATAAATAACATTACAGACTCGATTACAGACACTAGACTATGAACTACTGACATTTATGCACCAACAAAAAGGCGGGTAAGATGACACACCACGAGTACACTACTGAATTCAACCGCATGTCAAGGTTGGTGCCTGACATGGTGAACACTGAAGATAAGAGAATCAAGTGCTACATAAGATGACTACCGCAAAACGTCCGCACCTTGGTCAGGGCAAGTAAACTTGCTACTTTTGACTCTGATGTCGAACTCGCAGAGATGGTTTACATTGACCTAGCGGTGGACGATGTGGTGTTAGATGAGAAGAGGGAAAAGAAATGGGTTGTTCTTGCTAAACGACTTGGTACTCAATTGTGGAACCCTAAGGATAAGAAGCAGAATGTGTGGGAGAAGAGATTGTGTATGACATGTGTAAGATGCACGGTGATGAGTGCAAGTGGGGTGTTGGGACTGATGTTTGTTGCAAATGTGGAAGGCGCATGGAGGAGAGTGTAGAGTTGGATCAAACGCCTGTTATAAGTGCGGGAAAGTGGGGCACTATGCTCATGAGTGCACTGAGAAACCGGCATGTTTCCGTTGTGGTAAGACGGGCCACATGGCCAGGGAATGTATTGAAGCTGGAGGAAGCGGAAAGAAAGATGCTGAACCATCAAGACCAAATACCAGAGCCTTGATGCTGACCCAGGAGCAAGCCAAGCAGGTCCCATATGTTGTGACAGATACGTTTTTAGTAAACGGTATTTCTGCTTCTGTTTTGTTTGATTCAGGTGCAAATAGGAGTTTTGTGGCTACGACATTTAGTAAGTTAGCCAAAATGAAATGTTGTCGTGTGCCTGAAACCTTTACAGTAGAAACCGCTAGTGAAACTACGGTTAGAATAATGAGAATGGTTTAGGACTGTAAGATAGACTTAGAGGGATGCGAGTTCCTTGTTACCCTATACGTTATGACCTTAGGAGGGTTCGATGTAGTTTTGGGGATGGATTTGTTATTTGAGTTTGAAGCTCAAATAGTGTGTAAGAGTAGGTTAATAAGGTTAAAGTCCTTGGATGGTGGTACGGTGACGGTTTATAGTGATAAGGAAAGTTCTGGGCTTAATGTCATTTCGATCATAAAAGCCGAGGGTTTGCTAAGGCAAGGGTGCAGTGCCTACCTGGCGTATGTTGTCAAAGTTAAGGCCAAGACGAAAGAAGTGAAATATGTTCCTATAGTGTGTGACTTCCCAGAAGTGTTCCTTGGGGATCTACCGGGGTTGCCACCGGAGCGAGAGATAGAATTTCAGATAGATTTAATACCAGGAGCGCGGCCTGTCGCGAAAGCACCTTACCGTCTAGCGCCATCCGAGATGAAAGAATTGATGTCCCAACTACAAGAACTCCTCGATAAAGGATTTATCAGATCAAGTGTTTTCCCGTGGGGTGCACCAGTGTTGTTTGTTAAGAAGAAGGATGGAAGTATGAGAATGTGCATAGACTATCATGAGTTGAACAAGCTTACGGTGAAGAATAGATATCTGTTGCCACGGACTGATGATTTGTTTGACCAACTACAAGGTTCGAGTTGGTTCTCACGAATAGACCTTAGATCCGGTTATCATCAATTAAAGGTGAAAGACACAGACATCCCTAAAACAGTGTTCCGGACGCGGTATGGACACTACGAGTTCCTCGTAATGTCATTCGGTCTAACGAATGCTCCCGCGGCATTTATGGACATGATGAATAAGGTATGTCGACCGATGTTAGATAAGTTAGTTATCGTTTTCATTGACGATATATTGATTTATTTTAAGAGCGAGTCTGATCATGCTGAACATCTAAGAGAAGCATTAGAAAAGTTGAAGGATGAGAAGTTGTATGCTAAGTTCTCGAAGTGTGCATTTTGGTTGCGTGAAGTACTGTTTTTAGGTCACGTAATCAATCCTGAAGGTATTGCTATGGACCCAGCTAAGATTGAGGCTATAACGAATTGGAAGACTCCGCAAAACCCGAATGATAGATGCAGCTTCTTAGGATTGGCTGGCTATTATAGGAGGTTCATCGAAGGTTTCTCCAAGATAGCCGCACTGATAACCGGAATGTCTCAAAAGGCTGTGGTATTCAACTAGAGAAAGTTTCAGGAGGAAGCGTTTGAGGAATTGAAGAAAAGGCTCACACAAGCTCCAATCCTTACTCTACCCGAAGGTGACGAGGATTTGGTTGTTAATGCAACGAGGAATGGTGATAGCTTATGCGTCCAGACAGTTGAAGGTTACGAGAGTACTTATCCGACACATGATTTAGAGCTAGCAGTAGTAGTGCATGCTCTCAAGATATGGAGACATTATCTGTATGGTACTAAGTGTACTATCTATACGGATCATAAGAGTTTGAAGTACTTCTTCGAACAAAAGGAACTGAACATGAGATAGAGAAAATGGTTAGAATTGATAAAGGACTATGACTGTGACATCAAATACTACCCTGGTAAAGCTAATGTGGTCGTTGACGCACTAATCCATAAGAATGAGGAAGTCATTACAACCGTAAGGTCGTATAAGTTAATTATTTACTCAGATCTCTTCGGAGAAATCGTCAAGGTGCAATCCTAAGTGCTTGCAGAGGAAGGATTAATGAAGAAAGAGAGAATTTTTGGACAGCGAGATGAGCTAATAGATAACACTCATGGTGTAAAGACTAGGTTTGACCGTATGTGGATTCCACGCCGTGGAAGTCTTAGAGGTTGAATTTTAGATGAAGCTCACAAGTCAAGATACTCGATTCATTCAGGATCCACCAAGATGTATCAAGACACGAAGAGAGATTACTGGTGGCCGAGTATGAAGAATGATGTAGTAGACTATGTTAGTAAGTGTTTAACTTGTTTACAATTCAAAGCTGAACACTAGAAGCCTTATGGGAAGATGCAGCCTTTAGAGATACCAGAATGAAAATGGGAACACATCATCATGGATTTCATAACTAAGCTACCGCGTATAACTAAGCATCATGACACCATTTGGGTGATAGTGGACCGTTTTACCAAAAGTGCTCACTTTCTGTCTATACGAGAGGCTATCTTGTCAGAAACGTTAGCAAGTTTGTTCATAAAGGAAGTTGTGACTAAGCATGGGGTGCCATTATTAATCGTGTCTGATAGAGATACTCGCTTTACTTCGAGATTAAGGAAGAAATTCCATGAAGACATGGGAACCATATTGAACATCAATAAGGCGTATCATCCTCAAACGGATGGCCAGTCTGAAAGGACGATCCAAACCCCTGAGGATATGTTACGTGTGGTGTTTTAGACTTTGAAGGAAGTTGGGTGTAAGGCCCCGTTACCGGTGCCTCACTTTTGGCGTTGGATTTACTCATAAACACAGTTATAAACATTAGAGTTAAATAAAACTTTCATAGAATATTAAATCTTTCATAAAATATTACATCATAATTCATAACTTGTCTAAAACAACATCTTGTCCTTCAAATTTAGAAACATAAAACATAACAAGCTTCCAAGAGATGCCAGTCTCTTCCTTTTCATGCCATGTGCCCACGTCAAACGAGCTGCCTCATCCTACTCACCTGCATGCATACTAAAAGTCAGCTACGCTGAGTGAGTTCTAGTTAATCAGGTAACATACAATACATTCATATTTTTAAACATATGCATCTGAAGATACATATTATATACCCCGCATACCTTTCTTTCATACATATATTATCATATACTTCCTTTCTTTCTTTCTTTCATTCTTTTATTTTCTTTCATACTTTTATATTAAACCTTACTTTACATAATTCTACGTTTTAAAGAGCATTACGCCCTAGTGCCTCGAGTATTATTAGGGCCCGGTTCCTTTTCTGCCTCGAGTATTATTAGGGTTCGGCTCCTTTTCTGCCTCGAGAATTATTAGGGCTCGGTTCCCTTTCTGCCTCGAGAATTATTAGGGCTCGGTTCCCTTTCTGCCTCGAGTATTATTAGGGCCAGGTTCCCTTTCTTCCATACAACCATACCATACCTGTCTATATATTCATAATCATAACTTTCATACATACATACATACATCATTAGTACATCATATATAACAATCATATCTTTAAACTACCACCTGGAGGTACATACAATATCCAAAGATCGTTCACGCACCGTCAAGCATTCATTCATACATAATAATACAAGGCATACATTTACCACTTAAGGAAAGTGTATTAACTAATCACATCGAGTATGCACACAACATAGAAAACATAACTAGGAATGGGGCTAGAAACTCACCTGGATCTTGTTTTGTTCTCCGTTAATCGTTAATCCTTTTCTTAACTGAGCTCGGCTGACTGTACATTAATTTCATGTATCAATACTTTTCCTAATTATATTGTTCGTATTTCAGCCAAAATGGCTAAGTCGGGTCTAATATAATGGTCTTGTTTTAGACTACCATTTACTTAGAATATTTAATCCTTAACCCTATTGTATTTAAATATAGGGTTTTCAATTACTTAATATTTATTTCTTTATTGAATTCAAGTCTTTCCACGTATACTACCATGTATACGGTACTCGGGCTTATACACGGTATCTTACATGTATATAGTATTCGAGTCCTCAAGTATGTCATCAGTTGTATACATGAAGGTGTATACATGCAAACTTGTATTCGAACTAAGTAAGTGTAATCGAGTAATGCATTGTAATCAGTAATGTATTGTAATCGAGTCCCAAGAGTTTAATCGAATACATGATTGCATTCGATTGTAACATTGTAATCGGACCACATATTGTATTCGATTGTCACATTGTATTCGAGCCGTCCTATTGTAATCGAATGTACAGTTGTAAGCGAATGTAGCTTGCAATCGAAATGAGATATTGTAAGCGAACGTAACCTTGTAATCGAATGGTCCATTTGTAAGCGAATTTAGGCAACGTAATCGATTATTAGAGTGTAATCGATCTCAATGATGTAACCGAATACATCAATGTATTCGAGATGTATGCAGGTAATTGAGTTTTGATTGTATGCGACGGGGCTGCTCATTGTAATCGATTTTAATGTTGTAAGCGAATGTGCTGAAGCTCTTGGGGTCCGTTTATCACTATACTTATTATATTTCGAGACCTTAGCACTTATTTATGGTTCAGTATTAACCCCTAAGCATTTACTTGACCATTTTCGGCCAAAACTTGACCCGAGTGACCATAAAGCTTGAACCTTTATAGCTAAAACGTTTAAGGCTAGATATAGGGTTTCTTTTATGAACCGTGCATGACCGTAAGTTAGTTAAGTCCATTTCAAACATCAAGTTTGTAACTTTATGGTTCCTTTAGGCCCGATCTACTCTAGGGTTAATTTTCATGGCAAACCGTTCATAAAAACGTAATCTTTAAGGGTAAAGAACGTACCTTTACTCGTTATAAAGCTACGGTTTTGCTTGGTTATGAACAATGATCTTGTATCTTGCTTGTTTGGCTAAGATTTATCAAGATTTAGGCTAGGTTTTGATCTTGGATCTTCTTTCTTCTTCTCTCGCGGCCGTGAGTGGTGGTGGTGTGTGTGTTTTAGAGTGTGTAGAGAATAAAATGGAGAGAAATGAGGGTTTTATTGTTTTAGGGAGGTTTAAGAGAGTATTTATACTCTCTTAAGCCCATGGATCTAAGGCCCATTCCATCCCTTTAATCCATCTTTCATTACAAGTCCATCCTCCTTATTATATTTAATCTTAATTAAATATGAACACACGCTTCACAAAAGTAAATTTTCTTTTATTTATTATTATAAAATTTAGGATGTTACATTGGGACGATCACCTGCATCTGGCGGAGTTCTCCTATAACAACAGCTACCATTCAAGTATTGGTATGCCACCATTTGAGATGTTGTATGGAAGACGATGTAGAACTCCTGTATGTTAGGGAGAGATTGGTCAAAAAGATATTGGAAGTCTAGAAGTTGTGCAAGAAACCTCTTCAAAATTTGATCAGATCAAGGAAAGGATGAAAGCTGCTCAAGACCGCCAGAAGTCGTATGCTGATAAGCGGTGACGACCAATCGAGTTTAACGTTGGTGACAATTTGATGCTCATGGTCTCGCCTTGGAAAGGAATTATTCGTTTTAGAAAGAGGGGAAAGTTGAGTCTGAGGTACATTGGACCATTTAAGATTGTGGATCAGGTGGGCGAAGTGGCCTACAAACTAGAATTGCCCGAAGAGTTAGAAGGAATTCATTCAACCTTTCATGTTTCTCACCTAAGGAAATGTCTAGCTGATGACACGTCTCATGTGCCATTGTTATACATCGAGGTTGATGAACAGCTAAACTACATTGAGCAACCTATAAAGATAGTTGACCGCAAGGAAAAGCAACTTTGTCATAAAGTTATCCCGTTGGTGAAAGTGATATGGAAGCATCGTAAAGAATCAGACGCCACTTGGGAAGTTGAAGAAGAAATGGACAAGTTCTATCCAGATTTGTTAAGTAATAGTTAGGTTTCGGGGACGAAACCTCTTTAAGGAGGGAAGACTTGTAACATCCTACTTTTGATAATAATAAATAAAGAAAATTATGTTTGTGTAACGATGTGTTAATGTTTAATTAGTTAAATAAAATAAAAGAGTATGGACTTGGTTGGTGAAAGATGGAATAAGGGATGGTGATGGGCCTTAGGTCCATGGGCTTAAGAGAGTATAAATACTCCTTAAACCTCCCTAAAACCCTAAACATCTCATTCTTATCTCCTAGCCTCCCTACACACTCTAAAACACACACAAACACCCTATAACAATCGGCCAAGGATTAAGACCAAGAACCAAGCTTGGATCTTGATAAATCTTGACTATACAAGCAAGATACAAGCCTATTGTTGCACATAAAAGCTAACCGTAGCCTAAAAACGTATAAAGGTATGTTCTTTACTCATAAAGATTATGTTTTTAGGAACGGTTTGCCATAAAACCTAGTACAAAGGCAAATCGGGTGTAGATGTACCATAAAAATGTAAACTTGATGTTAAAAATGGACTTAACAAACTTGTTAGTATATACGGTTCATGTAAAAACCCTAGATCTAGCCTAAACGGGTTTTGGATCAACAAAGGTTCAAGCTTTATGGACACCCGTACTAGATATTAGACAAAGGAAAGTATGGAAATTTTTAAGGGATGGTATGATGCCAAAATAGGAGTATAAATGTTAAATCTATATAGATAGTAAAAATAGAGAAGCATACAGTGACCGTAGGATGTATTCGAATGGGGTGCCCTTCGAATACAAGAACATAAAGGGTATACTCGAACACATGAAAGAAAAAGGTGATATACAAGACCCTAAAACAAACCTATTCGAATCCTTGGTCGTTCGAATACAACAGTATACAACCAACTTATCTATTCGAATACATAAAGAAAGAAGGAAAAATTAAGCAAGTGTGGCCTATTCGAATAGAATTGTATTCTAAACCAAGGTATTCGAATACAATTTGTATTCTAAACATATGACTAATCGAATACAAGTGAAAGATAGGAGGAAGGGTGCATACCAGTGCTCATTCGAATACAATGGGTCCATTCGAATACATGATTATATTCGAATACATGTCCCTTAGAGTACAAACGTATCCTAACACATGCCTATTCGAATACACGAGTATTTTAATGAAGTCCCAATTCAAACACTTGCCTTAGAATACAATACGATTCAAATAGAATGCCACCTGAAAACCTTGGAACACAATTCTATGCGAATATAAGAGTATTCTAATACAAATGTATTCAAATACAATTCTATTTGAATAGAGTTCCCTTGAGCACAATTCTATTCTTATACAAGTCATATTCTAATATAGCCTTATTAGAATACAAGGGTATTCAAATATACTGATATTCGAATACAAGGGTTCCTTAGACTACAAATGTATTCGAATGAAAAGGGGGCATTCAATTAGAATAGACCAGACTTAAGCATTGCTGCTGAAACTTAAATAATAAGCTTAAGGCTAGTTAATTAACACATATAAATGATATACAGTTAGCCGAGCTCAGCTAAAGAAAGGAATCACTATTAACTAAGAAAGAAATAGGAGACATGTGAGTTTCTAGCCCCATTTCCTTGTTATGTTTTCGGGGCTGTGTGCATACTCGATGTGAATGTTAATACACTTACCTTTAATGGTAAATGTATGCTATGATGATTGATGTGATAGTATGTATGAATGTTATGAATGAATGCTTGTCGGTGCGTGAACGATCTTCGAATATTGTAACAGCCCAGCTACCGCCTCGCCATAATATTGTTCGCTTTGGCCGGGATATGCCACCATCGCCTTACGGATTTGCTTTTGGTTGCCCAGGTGGTCACTTATCCTCATACTACTCCCACCTGAGCACGCTTAACTGTGGAATTCTCCTATCATCCACTACCATTAAGCGCCCAAAACGCGTTATGATGGGGAAGGTATCCACCTCCTTATAAAGAAGGCTTAGTTCTCTTTCCCAACCGATGTGGGATGTCACAATCCACCCCCCTTAGGGGTCCAGTGTCCTCGTGGGACCTGGCACCACCGGTACGGCCCTGGCTCTGATACCATCTGTAACAGCCCAGCTACCGCCGCACCATAATATTGTCCGCTTTGGCCGGGATATACCACCATCGCCTCACGGATTTGCTTTTGGTTGCCCAGGTGGTCACCCACCCTCATACTGCTCCCACATGAGCACACTTAACTGTGGAATCTCCTCTCATCCACTACCATTAAGCGCTCAAAACGCATTATGATGGGGAAGGTATCCACCTCCTTATAAAGAAGGCTTAGTTCTCATTCCCAACCGATGTGGGATGTCACAGATATTGCATGTATCGTTAGGGAAAGTAATGTGTAGTATGTATAGTATGAAATATGCATGTATAAAGGTAGGTAATGAAAGGAGTATGTACGAAAGTATGTTATATAAGGAAACAGTATGTATGATTAAAGGACGGACTGAATGTATGGTTAAAGGGTTGCAGACCCTAATAATATCCGGGAAGGTTAAAGGGTTGCAGACCCTAATAATATCTGCGAAGGTTAAAGGGTTGCAGACCCTAGTAATATCTGCGAAGGTTAAAAGGTTGCAGACTCTTCTAAACTCTGTGAAGGTTAAAGGGTTGCAGACTTTAATAAAATATGCGAAGGTTATAGGGCGAAATGCTCTTTAAAACGAATAGTTAGTTATGTATGAAATGCACACACTAAAAGACTGAAAGTATGAAAGAAAGAAAGCATGTATGTACGAATGAAAGAAACGTAACAGGCTAATTATGAAACATGTGTCTTCGGATACGTATATATGTAAGTATGTGATTATATTGTATGTTGCCTGATTAACTAGAACTCACTCAGCGTAGCTGACTTTTAGTATGCACGCAGGTAAATAGACTAAGACAACTGGCTTGAGGGGAACACATGGCATGATCTGAAGAGGATGTCATCTGAAGATTTGTCACGACGTTTTGATACTATCTTTTATGTTATGTTTTTAAAAGACAAGTTATGAACGTTTGTAATGAATGGTTGACTATTATTATTATTATTATTTCGTGAAAGTTTTAATTAACTCTGATATTTAGAACTGTATTTATGAGTAAATCCAACGTCAAAGTAGGGCACCAGGAACATGGCCTTACATATTAATCATATATTAATGACAATTCACAACAATTTAATACCTAAAAAAATATAATTATGTTTAATGTATAGCTTACTTTTTATTAAAGAGGACAATATTTTTTAACAATAAGGGCTCATGAATTCACTTTGAATTATGCAAAGCTTCTCACTTCATTCATCTATATATACACGCATGATTTTATGGTAGATAATTATATATATAGTTAGATATATATATAAAGTTAGTTAATGTTATTTAATTTAAATTTTCAATTAATGTGATTATTTATTTTTAATTTTTTTTCTCAACATAATCATTCTAAAAAACATAATTAGTTATACCTAAAAAATTTGGAGTCCTACAATTGATGATTTTGCTGAAAAATATAAATTCGAGATGTTTTTTTTTTTTGAAACCATCAATTTCTGTTTTTTTTTCTATTTCATAAACATTTATGATTTATCACATAATCAATTTCAACAAAAGAAAATTGATCATATATAAAAACTTCATTTCTTGGTAGTTACTTTCATATGTCGTGTACCATCATTCTATGTACTTCCAATTTTTTGCTTTTATTATTAGTGTGAATCCGGTTTTACTGTTTCTTCGAACTCATAGCAGTATTGAACACATAGAAATATTAAATCAGTTTCTATGTTTTCCATATGAATGCAAATTCAAGATTCTAGACTTTTTATTGTTTGTATTATATATTTCATTTCCTTTTAATTATTAATTTTTTTTCTTTATTTCAAATAACAAACTTTATTAATTTTTTTCATTTGACAAATCCCATCCCGTGTAATACACGAATTCAAAAGCTAGTTATTTATAGAAAATGAATCATACCTCACATGAATTTCGAAACAAGTAACCTGATTTTAGATATTATATTTATGAGTGCATTATTTTGTTGACTAATAGAAAGCTCAAAACAACATTTTTAATTGTTAGATATAATAAAGTGAATTTTGTTGACATTGTTTGCATAATATTTTATAATGTTACGTACTATATTTACGGTTAGGCTGCTGCTAAGTGTACTCCATCTATACTATTTTTATTGAATATATACCTCCTTGAACTTATTAGATCAGTTACTATTAGCTTATACATTATTTATACATATTAGACCTTGCATCATTTTTTTCACTTAATAGTCTTCAATATATATATATATATATATATATATATATCAAATAAAAAAATATTAAGTTATTATTATTAATTTATTTATATATATATATATCAAATAAAAAAATATTAAGTTGTTATTATTATTAATTTATTTTTTTAGTACTAATATTTATCATTTTTATAATTTTACTAATATATATATAGGGGAAGGTTAACGTACAAATGAAAGTTCTCTATGATGTAATTACATAATTACTCTACTTGATTTCTATGTTTAGCACATTAATTTCATTTGCGTTTAATTCAAACCAATATATATATATATCAATATAGGAGGGATAAATTGAGAACTTGTTAAGTTTTAAAACTTTAAGAACTTCATTTTTAAGCAAACATTTAATTAAATATGATATATTATGTGGTTGAGATTAAATCTGATTAAAATACTAAGTAAGAAAGAGAATAAAGATTTACAATGATTATATTAATTTAAACATCCGTTACAACTATGCAAAATTTCGAATCAATGAGTAAAAAATGTTATAATTTTTCTACGTACATGTAATCTACATATATTACATATATGTAAGAATATTGTTACGTTGAGTTCTTAAAAGTCAAAATGGTTTACAAATGAAAATAACTCTCTCTCTCTCTCTCTCTCCCCCCTATATGTGTGTGTTGTATTATAAATATGATAATACATCAATAATGATAATAATAAATATTAGAGAAAATTACCTTTTGCCTCCCTGTGTAATAGCGTCACGAGATGGATTGACCACTGAAAAAGAATTTGCGCATGGTGTACCGTTGTTTTATTTAGGCGGGCACAGTATGTGCCATTCCGTTAGTTGACCATGCAGTTGACTTGTGTAATGACTAATATGCCCTTTTCAGCTGTGTAATTAAAAGATCTGTGTTTCATATAATTTACAAGTGTACCCCTGAAACTTAATTCCCTCCAAAAATTTAAAATACATGTTTTTAAAAACTTTTCACCCGAACCGACCCCGAAAACAACCAAACGAACCGATATATTTCATTTTTTTACAAACTTTTCATCCGAACCGAACCCGAAAACAACCAAACGAACCGATATATTTCATTTTTTACAAACTTTTCACCCGAACCGACCCCAAAAAGACCCAAACGGGCCGATATATATCATTTTTTTACAAACTTTTCACCCGAATCGAACCCGAAAACAACCAAACGAACCGATATATTTCTTTTACAAACTTCTAACCCGAACCGACCCCGATAGCAACCAAAGAAACCCGAACCCGAACCCAAACTATTCAACCCGAACCCGAACCCAAACTATTCAACCCGAACCCGAACCCGAACACAATGAAGACAAACATTTATTTCATATATATATATAACATGAACACAATACACAAATACATACATATAACAAAACACCCGAATTATAAACTTCGGGATTTTACATATAACTAGCCGAACCCAAACACTATGGAAGGAGCCACGGGCCAAGATTCCACCTCCAACGGTAGGTGATAAGGGCTTCGCCTGCTAACGTAACCAAGAAACGAACTGTGATTCTACGAATCTGGATCCGGACTCAAAGATTGAGTTCAATCGGGGCTCCAAAGAGATCCCGATTGTAGTTTGCATTCAATATCAAAACCATCGTGACGGACGGCTATGGGTGCGACGTAGGAGCGGCGACGGGGTGCGACGGACGGGGGGAGCCGGGGACAGACAGACGACGACGGACGAAGGAGCGGGGAAGTTCGATGGTGTACGGGAAGTGCGACGTGGTGAGGTGAGGTAGTGGCCGGCGATGGAGGTGTGAGGTGTGAAAGTGGAAGGAAGAAGGTGGTGATATATAAGGAAGGAAGAAGATGGTGATTTGGTTAAGGAAAAGGAAGGTGGAAGGAAGGGTGGAAAAAGAAAGAGTGTGGAGGAAGAATATGGAGGAGTAAGAATACCCAATGATGATTGGACTGCCATTTTTCCCGACAAGCCGGTTTTCCAAGCTCATGTAAAAGATAATAAACAGAATGGCACAGATATATCACCTAATTTTTTATTTGTAAAAAGTCTAAAATACCCTCCCAAATAACGGCGGTTAACAGAAAAATTAACAGAGTGGCACATACTGGCGCGCCCAAATAAAACAACGGTACACCATGCGTAAATATTTTTTCAGTGGTCAATCCATCTCGCGACGATATTACACAAGGAGGCAAATGGCTATTTTCTCTAAATATTCTTATTATTATTATTATGATCAAGGACAATAAACACAAAAAAAGTGAGGAAAAAAAAACTTTACAATTTTTAATTTAATATTTTAAAAATATACTATAAAATACAAAAAAATGTTATATGAAAATAATATGTAAAATAAAATTCTTTCAAGGAAATGAAAGTTAAGAGGAGATAAAAAAAACCTTTATAGTTTTTAATTTAATATTTTCAATTGAAACATTAAATGCAATAAAATGTTACAGGGGAGTAATATGTCAAATAAAATTTTTAAATGAAATGAAAGTTAATGGAATGGGGTATGACAAGTAAAGGAGGGGAGACGTTTAGCCTACCTAACCCTGTTATATAATGTTAGTATAATTTGTATGCAAATTACATTGTTTGATATAATAACGTGAATTTTGTTGATATTAAACCTGTATCACTAAAATATGATAACTTTGTTCAAGAACATGTTTTAAACTGTTACACCTTTACATATATTATTAATTCCATTACGTTATTTACTGAACTATTTTGGTAACTGGAGTATTTTTTTGTATCTAAAAGATGAGTGATATATTTATATCTAAAATATATCCGTGATTGCTTATAGTATATTAAAGTTGTGACTTATTTATCACTGTAATAAAAACGTATAAACATGTTTAGATATGATATCTAAAGTGGCATACCCCTAAGTCTCGTTATTGACTTACAAAAGGTTATAATTCTCATAAATATATATTACATTAGTCAAGCATATAGTGACTTCTCAGTCGATGTTATTTGAAAATAAGATTGTTTAAGAGGAAAATTTGAATAAGATAATTTTTATTTGTCACACCTCAAGTATGTTTTCGAAGTAGCAATATAAAGTGGTTGATATGTTTTCCATTATTGGGTCCGAGAAAGTAACCATGAAAGTTTTCTGGTTTAATCTGAAGTGAATGTGATATATACTGATTGTTGTATTGGTAGTGATCTCGGCCATTATTGAGCAAATTTTAATGATGGTCTTGTTAATAGTGAGATCAACTATTATATTTTTAGATATATTCATGTTGATAATGAGATTGACCACCAGAAGTGGTCTAAAGTGATAATACATTATTCTCTCGTATATTACGTGTTGTATTAGATAAGCATAATATATATACGATCATAAACCAGGAGTTTGTGAATCATGATTATTCAATTAGTTGGGATGACCGGTTAGACCATACCAAAGCAATTATGATGTGAAATGTGTTGAAGAACTGAAAGATTCTTCATGATTATTAGGCATACAAAGTTTGCTCTAAAGAGTAATTGCCTATTACAAACTAAAGTAGGGTGTGGATCCCTAAATATTTGGAAATTACAAAGGATATGATATTCTAACATATACCATTTAGTATTTTAATTTTGATGCATCGTATAAATGGTTATCAAATTCACAACTTGAAGTTTGCGAGAAATTTGGCTTAGCTAATGAGATAGAAAACATATTATTACAGATCATGATACTTTTTTGGTAATAGGAATAAACATAATGATCATTGGACAAATGTTGAAGTTCATAAAGATAATATTCTTACATGAATTGTTTTTGTTAAAGACGATCATTCGACGCCTATAATTGGTTGCAAAGGCAATGATCACGAGAGAAAAAGTTCATGTTTTATTTGGGTATTTATCATTTTACATGTATTCACATCAAGCCAGCAATTTATGATACTTCCTCCCCTTTGCAATGATTTTTGGTCGGTAACCAAGTATTTCTCATATATTATTTCATGTGTGTTATATATTGAAATTAGTCCACCATGACACACAAAGATGAGACCATAAAGGAAGTGGGGAATTTATTTTGGGTATTAAATATTATCTATGATAAAATACTTAGACTCATTAGTGAGATATTTGTTTATGACTCATTAGTTTTCACTTTAGTGAATCAACATTCTCAACAATAAGGGGAGATACAAAGTAGTTGGAAAAGGAATGAGTATGAATGAATTATCATTGATCCTCAAAGTTAAACATGTGAACGGAAAAAGTTCATAAGATAATTCATTGCAAAGATTATTGAGTTAATTACCAGACATATTTACTGACCTAAATAGAGTGACAAACTAAGTCACATTTACCAACTGATAATGCTCCAATTAATATTATTGTCCAAGAAAAACAACCACATATTGATAAGGAGTCTAATGTACACCTGAAGCGTGGTAGACTAATCGGTTCCAAAACAAAATCTTCTCGAAAATTGAAGCCAGTAATGAAGATGGGCAAGTTGAGGTTTAGTAAAAAAGTCTCTTGAAAGACATTAGACATGATGGTTCTAGAAAAACCTCATCAGGTACCTGAAAATAAAGAACTCTCAGTAAATTATATCATGATTAGAAATATGGAATCGAAATAAAATCGACGTCATTATACAAAATTGGTGGCATAAGGATTTTGCAAAGACCCATGATTGATTATGAGGAGACGCATTTTCCAATGGTTGAATCAATGACTATCCGATATATAAATAGTCTAGTAATACAAAGAGGGAATTTATATGCATTTAATAAAAATATTATGATTCAGTTGATACTGAAAGTTTACAAGAGAGTATCTGAAGGATTTGAATTATCTAATCATGTAAAGTAAGTTCTCGAGAACATAATGATTGTTGTGTAAATAGTCATATTTGAATATGTTACGATTATTGAATATGCTGAACATAAATGAAACTCCTGAAGAGTTTCACAAGGTAGTTGAATACTTGAAGATTAATTGATATATCTTAATGATGGAATTTTTGTGCATCAATAAACATACACATAGAAGAGAATGTACATGATGAGTACACTATCTCAATAAACAAAGAAATTGTACAATAAGGATTTTTGATATGTAATACAAAATGATGTGTTAATGAGCACGTTTATGCAGCAAAAATCCTAGAAAAGTGAATGCATATGCATAATTTTTCAAGTTGAAAAGAAGTCCATGATGGATTTGTAAATGCATGGATTTATGCTTATTACGTATGGACTAAATTATTCGGATTGAGCTTGGCACAAATCAAGAAATAATTTGATAAGGAGGGAGATAAGCTGGATATAATTAGTCATATTTTATCAAAATTTTACTCTTAAAAGTTCATATAATCATAATTTACAAAGATGATGTACAGATTACCGAGAGAAACTTATGAGCTTTAAAGGAGAAAATTCTTTTTGAAAGACCTTGATACGGTGTGATTATTGTCTGACTTATAGTTTGAGTGTATGTGTAATTATATGTTTACATATCCATCAAAATGCATCTAGAAAATGTTGAGACATTTTACCATGGACAAATTTAATCATTTTAACACGTTAAAGGATGTCTAACAATGACTCTATATCAATTCCTATCTGAATATGAAATGTTATTGGTTTGGAAATACCATAATTAAATTAATTAAATGCATATGTGTAGTATGTCATACTATTAACTGTATATGATTATTATTTTCTTTATTTATATTTATCCGCATGTGTCCTACTATGAGACATTAGAAAGGGTTAAACAAATATTTTAGGTATGAAAGATATGTGGTTGTATTTTACTAACCTATCAAAACAAGTTTGGTTAGTTTCGTTGATGCAGAGAAACACAACAGTATAATAGTGTTTACCAGATGAAGCAATAGAAGTATTCACGTGAAGATCATACAACATTATGAAAATTAGGGATTCAAATGTCAAGGGACGAAGACGCAAATGATTGACTACAAATTTTTTCGATAACTTTCACATAAGATCGATATTTACCATTTTAACGGATATATAAATCAGGGGGAGACAATACGTGTTGCACTCTTTTTTCCTTAGCTATGGTTTTGTTTCACTGGGTTTTCCTAGCAAGGTATTTAATGAGACAACATCTCCAAGCATATTAAGTTGATAACCAAAGGGGAGTGTTGTAAATATATTAATATTATGGCTATCAATACCTAATATAGATTATTTTTCTCCTCAAGTTTTCCTATCCTATATATACATCTCATTGTAACTCTTTGCGAAACACACATTGTTAATAAAATCTCTCCATTTCTTCCTACATGTCTTCTCTTTGGCTATTAGGCTTGTTTCACAAATGTTTAACTTTATATATTATCGTGTTTTTTAATGTACACCAAATAAATATACATTTTTGTACTACCCTTGGAATTATAGTCTAGATATGTCACTGCTAATAATACACGACTTTTAAAAAATTACATTTTTTTATTAAACGACGAATTTCTTTAATTCTTGTCATATGTGGAACTTGAACCCAGAACCTCTCGACCCAAGGTGTTTTGCGTGGTTCGGTTACTCAATTTACATACTGCGAAACCAGCATATATAAATGATGGGTAAAGTTAAAATACAAAGGGAGACACAAATGAGAAGTGTGAGAAGGATTTGTGACTACACAAAAAACCCCTTAAAAATAAATTAAAAAAAAATAAAAAAATCATAACTCAAAATATAAATAAATAACGAAAAAATTTTAAAAACTAAAATGTTTCCACAATCATAACCGTTCAAAAAAACAAATAATAAAAAAATAAAAATAAATTCACAAAAAGACGCAATGCCGAGATCAAAGACACAATTATAACTAAAAAAAGACACAACATGTCACAAAATATAACACAATGCCGAACAAAATATAGCACAATGTTGAGTAATATATCACAACTAAACAAATGCCCGCGCGATGCAACGGGAAACATAGACTTTGTTATCACATATCAAGTTTACGGGTGTTCATTGTTTAGTTTGAAACCATAAAACCGTTCAAACCGATCATTGATTTGATTTCACGGTTGATTTTTTTCTTTAGCTTTTGGCTAGTTTTTTTTTATTTTCAAAGCTTCAGTTTCGGTTTTCGACGACAAAACTATTACTAATAGTTTAGTTCAAGGATGAAGTTGAAAACCATCAAAACCATACCGCAAACACCCCTACGCAAAATATTATTTTTTTTAACTGGAAAAAAACTATACCGATACCATACTCAAATTAAAGAGAAAATTATGCTTGTTTTTATGGTAATTTTTTTAAAAAAAATATTAACGTATGAAAAGTTGTTAATTCTAAAAATTATAGGGAAAGTTGGGTTAAAATTGTAAGTAAAATGTGAGTAAAGGTAAAGGGTAATAATAATAACTGTACATTAAATTTACAAAAGTTGATTATAATTGAGGGAAAAAAGTGTAACTATTTTAAAATAAATTAAAAAACACATGAGTTTTGATGTTATAATGACATTTTTGCCCTTGTTCAAAGTTGTACTTTGTGCCATATTATTTGTAAATCCCTTAATCCAACGTCTTAATTTATCCTTAAGTGGCGCATTATATATAGTATAGATATAAAGAAAAAAAAGCTATAATGTCAAAAACAAAAGACACAATTAATGACGAGAATAAACACAAAACACAATAATAAACAAAAAGACATAATATTTTTTTCACACATCATTGTGTCTTTTCTTTAGAACAGAAAGACATGAAAACATTTTTGAGTTTTTACTTTTTTTGTTTTTTATTAAATTTTAAGTTATGAATTTTTTATTAATTTTTTAAAAGTTTTTTATGTAACTAAAAATCATTTTCATTTTTGTTCTCCTCAGATAATAACTTGACCCCTCAAATGATCTCTAATATATATAATATAAATATTAAAATAAGACAGTGTTGAAATTGTTACCTGAAATTGAGATCGTTCTGACCTAAAGGAAGTCCACTGGCCAATGACAATGTCTTGAGTATTGAAAGCGGTGGTAGGATTATGTAAATTGGAAATTAGCCTATTAGCAAATCAATATTATAAAGAGATGTATGGAGAAAGAGAAAGATCTTATGTTATGTGTGACTGTAGGGGATTAGTGACTCGTGCTAATACGTGTTATGAAATAAGCCTAATATCCAAACATGTGAGAAATATATGTAGGAAGAAAAACGTAGATTTCATTAATCATGTCTATAATATGGGGTGGAATCCGGTACAAATAAAATTAACATACTAAACATACAAATAACTAAAGTAAATACAGTTTTAAACTAGAGTAATTATGTTATAAAAAATAAAATAGTGTAATAATAATTACTCTAGTTTAAAAGTTATAGTGTAATAATAATTACTATAATTATTTATATATTTCTTACAATAATTGATCAAAATTATGTGTTATAATAAGATAAAAAGAGATGTAAATATAGGAAAATATAACTTGAACGAAATGGTTTTTATGATTAGAAGTTGGTTTGAAAACAGTTAATATATCTAGACACAAGAATTATATATATAAAATTAAAATATAATAACGCGTGTATATGCTTTGAATTAAACTATACAGATTTTGTGTTTAAAACGTGAAAAATGAATATTATATATTTTATCAACCAAACAACGAATAAATGAGAAATACAAGTTTTAAGTTACATTTTCAACATTAATCATAATAAATTAGTAGCAATAATGACTTTTACACAAATGTAAAAAATAATAATTCTTAAGAATAAAAGACCAAAACGTTAAATGAAGTCAATTTGGGATTTATGAATGAAAATCTAATCTAATTTAAGTATACTAATAAATGAAATATTAATATTGAAGCATATTTGGCAGTCTCATATTGAATTCCGAGTATATTTTTCCACCAAAATTTCTATTCTCAACTCTCATTGATTTTAGCAATTCATGGGTATCATTCGGGTCATATTAAAAGATACACCATTCTGGGTTACTCCATTCTAGGGCACGCTTCAATCTAATCTAAGGTGTTGTTTGTTTTTCATATGTAAAATGTATGCAGTCACAGTGGACCACATCTGCAGGCATCTGTAGCAGAATAGGTGGACCAAACATCTGCAGTCTGCAAAAAGAAGACTGTTAGTTTTTTAACGTCTGCAGACCGCTAAAATCAAAACAAATTTTTTTAAATAAGTTGAAATTTAAATAAAAAAGTCATTCCGCATAGAAATTTAAATAGCAGTCAAACAAAACTGAAATAATATTTATAAAACCACAAAAAAAAAATTTTAATCACTAGTTCCGTACTTTGCATAAACAATAGTATTTGATAGATATTGTGCTTAAAACAATGTTGAAGGTGAATTGTAAAAGTTGAGAACAATTCCTCTTCTATATCTATTCATTCTTTTGCTTTAGGGTAAAATATTATGTTCAAAAAACTTATTGGATGTCAACAAAACACAAGCCCAATTTATCCTATTTTAAAGCCTAAATGTCCAATCCTATAATCCTAGGTTCATTCTCGTCAAATCTCATAATATTATTTCTTTAGCAGAAACATACATGACCATTTGTAATATGCAGAGAAAGCATCTGTAGATTGCTTAAATAAATGCTAACGTATGTAGATTGCTAAAATAAACTGGTGGCTGGTGGTGAACGATGGGTGGTGGTGATGGTGGACAATGAGTGTTGGTAGGGTGTAGTGTTTTAACTTTCTGCAGACCTTATAAGATTTCAGAAGTGGATGAGCCAAGTCTGCACCAAGAAGAAATTGCATTAAAACGTCTTCGAAAAAACAAATAATTTGCAGATAGCAATGTCTGCGTGTGATCTGCACGTCGCAGACAAAAGAGGTTGCGCGGACATTTTTCAGAAAAACAAATAACACCTAAATATACTGATAAATGAAAATATTGAAGCATATCTGGCAGTCCCATAATGAATTCCGAGTATATTTTCCCGCCTGAATTTCTATTTTCAACTCTCATTGATTTTAGCAATCCATGGGTATTATTCGGGTCATATTAAAAGATACACCATTCTGGGTTACTCCATTCTAGGGCACGCTTCAACAAGTCAGCCGCTTCATCTTCATCCTATCTAGCGCTTGATTCTATCAAAGGTTTCATATGACGCGACGTCTTCATCTAAAGACAGGTTCAATCTACGACCCCCCTCGCCCCCTACTAGCAAGGTTTCACTAATCCTATTCATAAAGATTATTGTATATGTTCATGTCTCTTTTGTCAAACGATTTTTAATTCTTTTTGTACTGTGCATTTTGTTTAATTTTATGTTTTCGGCTATGATTATTATGTCTATTACTTACATTCAATCGAAACCTTAAACGGTTTATAATCTTTTGTAAAGCTGACTAAAAGTAAGGGATTTAATTTAATCACGACTTCACGTTTTCATACTGATTTTTAACTTTAATTATGATATGTATATTAGGGTGATGTGAATATGCAAACTGTTTCATATAGTTAGCCAGTGTGATTAGGGTGTTGTTTTATTTGTGATTTTTTGATTTCGAGCGATACATTGATCGATCTAAAGTGAGAATTTCGGTTCAATTTTTTTAAGTTACCAACCATTGTTTAAAAGATAAACTGGTAATTCAAATGAAAACATGTCCATTTAGGTCTCTTTTTATTCTTCTATTTATTTGAGAAATTTATGAAACTAGTATTTACGCGGCGGGTGGCGTAAGGTTGGAAAAAGAATATACAATTTTATGTTATGCAAACACACAAAGTGAACTCGAATATACAATTTTATCTTATGAAAACACGAAGAGTGAATTCTCCGATGTTCAAGTAATGCTCCAAATAATTTCATTAGCCAGCCTGGATAACATTTAAATAGTAACGTGATCACTCATTGATCACTCATTCATTGAGTGCTCCCTTTCGAACTAACTCATATTCATTAGTCATCTATTACTTAGTAGTTTGTCCACATTAAAATACAATTAAATTTATACAAAATCATTCATCTGTAAAAGTCTTAACGCCATCCAGATACAGTTGATAAACCAAGTTTCCCAACTTAATTTCCCATACTCTAAAAAAATTTAAATAGTTCCATTGTTAGACAACAATAGCACAATACTAATACACGTGATAAAACATGTCATTAAGCAAAGTAAATTAACTTGTTTTACCTTACACCCAAGATCTCCATAAAAGCAAGAAAGATGCATTCCAGTACCAACGAACTGCAAAACTCAAGAATTCCTGCCCTGTACACAACCAAATCAAACGGCGTGATTAATTGGACAGAAAAGTTCATTGTCGAGAGCCCAAAAGCCAAGTCCTAGCAGCCATCATATCCACCTGAACCATACTTTGGCAGCCCTCCTCCGTTCCTCTCTATAGTAGGAGCAACCAACACGATGACGGTAAGGCAGAGGAATTGTTACTTGCAAACCGGATTATGTCAATCATGACTTGCGTGGCTGTTAAGATGTGGTGTCGATTAAAATTATATACGTGTACTTACTGCCATATCAAGTATGTTTAACGGTATGTTTAGAGTTATATACGTGTAGTTACTGTCGTATCAAGTATGTTTAACGGTATGTTTCTCTTACCATGTTTAGCAGCTGATGAATTGAACAATACCCTATGTTGGTGGTGTTTTAGCCACAGACAGTTGTTTTACCCTGGTGTTATAAATTGTGTCAGATTTGAATAATGTAATTTCCTGTGTGAGTCTCGCATTTAGGAGGTAATACCTGGTCACATGTTCTTAAATGTCGGAGAAAATCAGATTGAAAAACATCTATGTCGCATAGGTGGACTCTAGTTGTTTTACACCTGTTTGGACATGTGGGCTGTGACATCAGTTAGTAGTATATGTACATGGGCCTAATTTTTGTTGGGAATATTATAACATCAACCTTAATTAAGATTTAGACGGCAACCTTAACTTAAATACACACAGACACACACACACACAAATTTCCAATATATTTTAGGCTTATTTTGTACATATCAATGCTATAAAGCAGATGCCCGAAGCATGTCTTGGGGCACTACTGTAACAACTCGGGTTTTATAATTTATATTTTACCCGACTCGGTTTAACGTTCAAGTTCTTTTTTTTTAAATAAATATAATTGCGTTTATCGAGTTTAAATCAATTAATATAAAAATATTTAATTATTTATAATTATATCTTTAGTACTTTGACACATTTAGCCTAAAGCATAAGATTTATCTCCTTTTGTGTCCATATTCAAACTTCAAGGTCCTTTATGTAATTATTATCATAACCCATATTATGCAAACGGATACCCATCATCCAGACCCGAATCCATATTTGTTTCTTGAACCCGAATTGATAATCTGTTAGTTTGAATCATAATCTTCGTATTATAGATGAAGTCTATCTTGTAATTATCAAATCTACGTTATTTGCGGCCTATTAACCATTATAAACGTGTTTAATAATTCAAATCGTTCATCATATCCCGTTTTAACCAAACCGTAAACCCTAAAATATGTTTCCTATATAAACAATGCTTCCGAGTCAATTAAAATCACACACTGCACCCTCAAGCCATCGCCAACCATAACCCTAACAAGAATTAGATTAGTTTTATTGTTTACGCGCTCGTTCATAAATCATTTTGGCCGGCTACTGTGGTGTCCAATTAACCCCCTTACGATCTTCGGTTGAGGTAATTAAACATATGGTTAGATTCTAGATTTTATGCTGATCAATAGCCCCAACATCAGTTTGATTGATTGTGTCGAGATGGATCGAATTGATGTTGTTAGGGTTTATTTTGTATTCTGATCAACATCGGTTGGTTTATTTAATGTTTTGTAAGATTATAACATCACGTATGGATGGTTCAGTTGGTTTGTCCCTTGGTTAGGGTATGGCAGGTCACGGGTTCGAGACCATGCCATCCCGTTTTTTTTGGGTTTTATGTATTTAATGTTTTAAGCAATTAATTAATTAGACTAATGATAATAATAACTAATAAAGGTTATTTTAATAAAAACTGACCTTTTAATACTCGTTTAACTCATGTTTACTTTCGTGTATATACACATATAATCGTATATGTATATATATATATATACAAATATATATATTAACTTAAAAATCTAATATTTATATATAAACTTAAGTAATATATATATATATACTTATATTTATAAAAATTAAAGGTAATATTTTCCAAGATATGTTTTCATGAATCAAGATAATTATTTTATATAATAAATTCTTATAATTGATATTATATTATTATAATATTAACTTAACATTGTCGTCATAGTAAACATTGTACTTTACTTGGCATATCCGTTTTCTCTTTGTTTCCTCAATAGGCTTTAACATTCGTGTGTGAATTCCCGCATTCTCATTATCTTAATCACTTTTGTTCGTCTTTGAGGTGAGTACCACATTCCCCTATTTTACTCGTTTTTCCACGTTTTAGGGACATATGCGTAAATTGTATTTCTCATATATACTTATACAACAAAAACTGCAACTTTGTCTTATGTGTTAAGGACTTATACTTTACTTGTTTATGTGCTTATATGCTTTCGCAACTTTGTCTTAGTATGATCATACGCCAGTCGTTATAGCTTTGTGCTTCTCGACATCTCAGTTATACTTGCTCATTTGGTTAATTTGTTATTCTCATATGACTTGTTGCAAATACTTATTTTCTATATGAACATTTAAACTGATGTGTTGCTCACTCAACCTTGTGTTGACAAAACCATTATATTTTCAACGCATATGAAGGTTATCGTTTGATGTGAAGTAAAAGATAAGGATTTATGTTAGAAGAAAACTTAATAAGACATATTGCTATTGATTGATATATGTACTTATGTATTTGGATTTTGTATGGATAATTGTTATTTGGAAATTTTTTTAATAGATATTGACATTTTTAATAATGCATGATAGTAACTTTGAGAGCTGTGACAATCAGTTCACGGCTCGACATATCTGTCATAGGTTGGGGTGTGACAGATTGGTATCAGAGCCGAAAGTTTAAGATAGGTCGTTAGAAATTGCCTTAGACACATGTTTAGGAGCCATATTGTGTCTATCTGTTTACTTTTATGTGTTCAATTTTAAATTGTTTAGAGCTTTCTTAAATAATTATTTATTTTATTGTTATGCACACACACACAAACTCTGAGGCTATGCCTCAACATTCAAAGAAAACTTTTCGAAATTAGATTGCTTTTACTTTCGGGAAATTCATTAAGAATTCCCACCTATTGTTTTTGCTCGTTCACCTTAGAGCTAGGTTATGTGGCATGTCCCTGTAATAAATGAAAAGGGAAGAGAAACTGTGAGTTGAGCCTTAGCAAAACGGTTCCAAGAACCAAAGGTAAGACGCTATTCATTACCTGAAGGATAACCTGACCACACTACTCGACCCTATGGACCCGAGCGAGACCCACAAATGCCATATGACCGACACCCTAAGTTGTCAACCGTGACCACATTAGTGGTTGCATCCCTATAATATTTTTAAACCGAATTCACGGTGTTTCGTGGCTAAACTCGGTTTTCCCGATTATTGTGTTCTGTTATTTAAATGGTTAGTTGGGTGAAAATCCATGGAACCCATGGGCACTCCTACTATCCATTTCTTAACTTGTTGCTGTATTTTTGTTGGAATGATCAACGTGGTGATACACAAGATACTCCGACTACCCAAATTTTATTACGATAGTTCGTTATTTAGTTTGGTCGGTTAAAACGCCATGTAACGCTCATTAGGCCGACAAACTTCATTGCATTGTTAATTCGTTAATTAGTTGGGACAATCAAATTTCCATGTAACGCTAATGGGCTGTCCAACTCAGTTGTTTATTCGTTAGTTCGTTGGGGCATTCAAATTGCCATGGAAAGCTCATGGGAGGCCGACATCCATAATTTATATTTCGCTAGTTTATTGTAAACTTAATCTAACAAAAATCTAAATTTAAACTGACTTATTTCCTCGTGTAGACATCACAAATTAATCATATTGACTACATCAATTAATAACTATTTACGCTATGTACCCCCCTAATTTATAATCATTTATTTTTAACCTTTATGACGCAAATTCCTTTACTTCGCAAGGAAACGTTATTATAAGTTATCTATACTTGAACATTTTATTATTCTAATGTTTTCCTTAACTTATCCTTTATCTTATAAATCCTCATTTTTGATCCCTATAGAATGTCGTCTCTAAGAAACCACCGTCGTCACCAACGTTCATCTGGTTCACGCGATCGCCGCTTGGCTGCTAGGATCACAAAAGAATTCGCTGCTGCAATGCCCACGATTGTCACTCAGATCCAAAGCCTCAACTCCAACGGATCCGCCTCCTCATCTGCACCAAATAACTATGATTTTCGTAACTTTTTAAGCACCAAACCTCCATCCTTCTGTGGTGAGGAAAATGCCACCGCTTTGCTTCAATGGTTAGAGGAAATGGAAAACATCTTCATCCACTGCAAAATGTCCGGATGCCAAACGGACCAACTTCGCCTCAAGCCGATTCGAGAGTCGAGCTGTCATCTGGTGGAATGTCCTGAGGAATGACCAAGGGTCTGACTTAGTCATATCCATGCCTTGGGAGGAACTAAAGGAAGCAATGAAGAAGGAGTTCTTCCCGTAAACTGCAAAGGCTTGAGTTTGAGTTTTGTGAACTCAAACAGGCTGGTGGGGATAACTCTACCTAATCGAACCATTTACGTGAACTTAGCCGAATGGTACCTCACCATGTAACCCCCGACAGTCGCGGCATACAGAAATATATTCACGGTTTACCAAGCATTTTCCGTGATGCTGTGACGAGTCGTGATCCCTTAACCATCCGTGAGGCTATGGACCTAGCTGCTTCCCTCACCGACAGTCATGTTAGGGATGGAACCTTGTCTCGCAGGGATTCCAAGCCTAATCCCGACAAGACCGAAACCGACTCATCCTCTGATGCTAAAGCCGAACCCAAAAATGCTTCCAACAACGATCACCGCAACAATAACCACAACAACAAGCGTAAGGCGTATGCCGTTAACCAACCCAATAACCAACCTCCTCCTAACCAAAACCAAACTGCCCCAAACAAAAAGACTTACATTGGTCCTCATCCCCTATGTGCCAAGTGTAACTTTCATCACTCTGCCCAAACCTCTTGCCGACTATGCACCCAACGCAATCTTTTTGGCCACATTGCTAACACTTTTCGTATCTCGCCTAATGCGCAAGTCACCCCACGTGCTCAACCCGGCGCTGCTAATACCCGTACTTGCTGTCATTGTGGAAACCTAAATCATCTTCGCAATATGTGCCCTCAACTCATCCATGCCCATCAAGCCCAAACTATGACAACACCCTACTACTTGACCCATGCTCACCAAGTTCAAACTCAACCACCTCATGTCCTGCAAGCTCCTCCTATCAATTCAAGTCAACCTTACTTTACCCAACTCTATCAAGCTCCGCATCTGCAAGCCCAAGTGTACCAAGCCTACTTTGCTCAAGCCCTGCTATGCAAGCTCAACCGATTCAAGCTATTCCAAGTCAATATTCCTCAACTGCTCCTACTCATGTGTAAGTCCCGAATCTGGATCACTACAATTATGATATCAACACAACAAGTATTGGTGCGGAATACCAATGCTTGGTGATTCAAGAACACGAGTAAAATCAAGAGAGTAACACAGCATTACTTCAAAGCACACGTATTATTAAGATATGTCGGGTGCTTAAGCACTTACAATACTTGCACGTTTAGTAACTTGTAGACGGCCAAAACACAATACCAAAGTGAGTGAATGAACAACCTTTACCCTATACAATACATGCACTATATATAGGGAAACCAAACACCTAAGCCCATATGAACCAAAAGCCCACCGAGAACTCTAAAGAGTTCTCGGCTTACATAATAAACTAGTAGCCCAGCCTAACAAAAGTAGACTAAGTACAAACCATACAAATTAGGCCCAACAATATCCCCCCTTGGTTTGTAGCTTTGTCTTCAGTCATGCTCCATGTAATCTATATCAACATCCTTCAATCCTCCTGCCCAGAACTTGCATCCGATGATAGAGGCAACCATACATGTGTATTCTTTAGCGGCTGCTTCAAATAGTGGATCAGCTACAATCTGGAATGTACTGAGAGTCTTGATGTCTCTTTCTCCAAACTTTAACAAATCCCTAGGATCAACGAATCGGTATTGACCTTTCCCCTTTTGTAACTTGATAATAACAGTGGCAGTCAAAGTGTCATAGAACCAGAACCTCATGTTTTCTAATGTGCTATCCGGAATCGCATCAGGTACATGAATATGAGTGGCTTTCTTTGTAGCTGGCCACATAACATTTACCATCGTCTTTCCTGTCTTTGGATCCTGAACCCCCTTTGGTTTCTTCAAAAACGATTCTGCAGTCGTCATATATGGGAAGCCTCGATCAACTTGACTTCTCAGAAAATTCCATAAGTCTATGCCACGCTTGTCATTTGTTGGATTGGTGAATGGAGAATTTATTAAGTCACTCAGATCCACTTTAGTCCAGGAACCAAAATCTTTCATCTTCTTGTAATGTTCAGTGGTTCCTGACTTCCTCTTTACCCACCACATATTCTTGTCCGCTTCAAAACCCCATAATCCATGAATCCGGGTCATCCATTAGTCCATAGAATTTAGCTATTCAAGTATCAAAACCTAGAAGAACACAAGCCTCATAGATGTTAGATCAAGCCCTTTTTGCTCATTTACCTGTAAAATAGTTAATGGGTACCAACATGTTAATGGGGTTAATCAAAATTGTGCAAGGAAGCTTTCGGAGCCGAGGAAGATTTAGAGAGAGAGAGAGAAGGTAAGAGTGAAAGTAATAAGTAGAAGATAAAGAGTTTTGGGGTTTTATTTATACCCCACCCAAATTGGGCCGAGATCCCAAATTGGGCACAAAAACATTTAGTCAGCCCAGACTTAAGAAGACCAAACATTTGCAGCCCAACACCTTTCTAAAAGCCCATATCAAAAGCAAACTTAGTTAATTCAAACGTTCCGAGGAGAGTAGATTCGAGATAAGGATAAAATGGAATAAATAAAATTAAAAATTAGACGAAAATCAAAACAAAAAGAATCAACATTAACATACACAGGAACTCCCTTGAATTTTATAAAATTGGGATCAAATTTCAGTTTTAATAACCACGCCACCTTTTTGTGAGAAGATCCGAACATGGAATCATATCGTTTAAGAGGCTGTTACTAGGATTCATGTTCAGCGTTATTATGACATAAAGAGACAAGTTGATAGCAGGTATAACATACTTAACATGATTTTCATTGTGTCAGTGATATGATTAGGGTTTAGTTCGGCATAAAGCTTAGATGGACATCACTTATGGATCTGTGATGCCTCCTATCTCTTCTCAAAGCGTATTTGGCCTTCCCCAGATCACCCCAATTTGACTCCAACCCCCTAGTGCTTGATCGAAAGATTTTATAGATAGTAAACATAGTTTTAAGCTTTAAGGTTGAACGTTGGACTTACAAGCCATCCAGACTTACAGGCCTTTCATTCAAGACATGACAGGACTTACTTTTATTCACCCATCTCTGTAGTTCTAGTTTGACCCTCAAAGCCTTTTTTAAAAACATAGACTTTTGATAGAAACTCTTCACATAATTTTATTTTTTTATTATTTTTTTATTATTTGTTTAAACGAATAATATAATACAATATTTTTGGTAATCAAGACACTAACGGGCTCGTGTATGACTGGGTAATTGCTTTTCTGCCTATCATTTGGAGAGATGTATCTGAAGACATGCACATTTCTTCAAAATGACTCTCCACATTAAGTTTAGCATATTTAGTTTATATCACCTCAACTTTTACGCATCATGGAAAGCTACCATACAAATCAATGACTGTTCTAGAGCCTTTTAAGCTTAATAACTTCACCCGTTAGGCACAAAAAAAATAATTTATCTATCACTTTCCAAAGGTTGGATCAATTCTCATTTGGAAATAATTTGAAGCTTCTAAAAGGCTGTAAACTGAATATTAATATCACTTCCCAGGGAGTAAAATAAAACACACGTGTTAAGAATTAAGTCACCCCGGTCACTTTAAGATTTCAGGTAAATGGCTATCCATTATGACCACAAGTGATTAACCGGGCCAAGCATGCATGAAAACACATGTCCTTCCAGCTCAGAGTTACCGACATAATTTTGAGTGAAAGAATACGAAACACAAAACACATCATAATCGCTCCGGGTGCTTTCAGTTGTTGGGTAAATGGCTATCCTGTGAAACTACAAGTAGAACACCGGACCAAACATATACAAGTATATGTCCTTCAAACTTGAACAACCAACATAATTTTAAGCGACAATGAATCTTGAAAAAGAACAAATTTTTATATTTTTTAACAATAAATACAATACACACACACTATTTTTTTTTGATTTTTCTTAAAATAATAAAGACAACGCACACATACTATTTTTGTCTTTTTGATTTTTCTCCCCCTAAATTTGTGCAAAAATAAACAAATATGTACAAATTTATACCCAAAAAGACTCAATCCTCGAAACGAAGCATTTTAAGAAAACCCACAAGCACATTAAATTTTGATGTTCCGACCGATTTTGTAAATAGGTTCACCACATTGTTGTCAGTGTGGACTTGTTCAAGATGAATCAATTTTCGATCGAAACAGTCACGAATAAAATGAATTTTAATATCGATATTCTTGGTTTTAGAATGTTGGACTGGGTTTTTCACAATTGCAATGGCCGCATCATTATCACAGAAAATAGGAGTGTCAAGAAATTCCAAACCATAATCCAGCAATTGGTTTTGCATCCAGATGATCTGAGAGAAGCAAGTAGATGCGGCAACATACTCTGCTTCGGCAGTCGATGTAGACACCGTCTGTTATTTCTTACACTGCCATAAAATGAGACGGTCGCCTAAGAACTGGCAACCAGCTGACGTGGATTTCCTGTCTATGTCATCTCCACCATAATTGCTATCAGCAAAAGCATAAAGATCAAATTCTGATTGTTTGGGATACCAAAGACCTAACTTTGGTTGCCCCTTCAGATATCTGAAAAGACGTTTAACAACAATTAAATGAGAGAGTTTAGGATTAGCCTGGAAACGAGCACATTGGAAGATTGCGAACATGATGTCAGGACGACTGGCTGTGAGATACATCAGAGACCCGATCATCGATCGATAGTACGTTTGATCTACGGGACTCCCTTCAGGATCAGATGACAGTAGTGGCCTTTCTGCCATGGGAGTATTGGCACTCTTGGAATCTTGAAGTTCAAACTTTGCCAGCATATCTTCAACATACTTCCCTTGATGCAGTAAAATTTCTGACAAGCTTTGGTGAACCTGTAGCGCTAGAAACGGTGTCATTTCACCCAACGAACTTATTTCAAATCTCTTCTTCATTACACCTTCAAATTCTGTGAACAACTCAGCGCTGGTGGATCCAAAAATGATATCATCAACATAGATCTGGACGTGGAACCATCGATCAAACCTGGTTCCGGAAAACTGTCGGAAAAGATTATAATTAAAACTCCCTAAAATTTTTGTTTTCCTCAAAAATAATGTTTTCCTTAAACATTTTGTAACCCCACACAATAGGACGAGTTATGTGGACCATCCGCCGATCTAAGTAATTATGGATGCATAAATAATTACCGAAGTCCTCGTATGGAAATCATGATCCGAATAGTTGTGTGTCATAATATAGAACCGTAAGTACTTGAGATGACAGTACAACTGTCAAGATGATAAGGACATGGTGGATACGCCGCTGGTACATCCTATATATAAGTGCCCTTATCAGATTTTCATTTAGAGCATTACTGCAACTATCTAAAGTTCTTTATTATGATAAATTTTAAATCTTATGTATTTTTTTATTTAATGTTGTTGATATAGTATTCCTTAATTTCGGGACGAAATTCCCTAAAGTAGGGGAGACTGTAACAACTCGGGTTTTATAATTTATATTTACCCGACTCGGTTTAACGTTCGGGTTCTTTTTGTTAAATAAATATAATTGCGTTTATCGAGTTTAAATCAATTAATATATTAATATTTAATAATTTATAATTATATCTTTAGTACTTTGACACATTTAGCCCAAAGCTTAAGATTTATCTCATTTTGAGTCCATTTTCAAACTTCCAGGTCCTTTATGTAATTATTATCATAACCCATATTATGTATACGGATACCCATCATCCAGATCCGAATCCATATTTGTTTCTTGAACCCGAATTGATAATCTGTTAGTTTGAATCATAATCTTCGTATTATAGATGAAGTTTATCTCGTAATTATCAAATCTACGTTATTTGTGCCTATTAACCCATTATAAACGTGTTTAATAATTCAAATCGTTCATCATATCCCGTTTTAACCAAACCGTAAACCCTAAAATCTGCTTCCTATATAAACAATGCTTCCGAGTAAATTAAAATCACACACTGCACCCTCTAGCCATCGCCAACAATAACCCTAACAAGAATTAGATTAGTTTTACTGTTTACGTGGTCGTTCATAAATCGTTTTGGCCGCCTACTGTGGTGTCCAATTAACCCCCTTACGATCTTCATTGGAGGTAATTAAACATATGGTAAGATTAGCGATTTGATGCTGATCAATAGCCCCAACATCAGTTTGATTGATTGTGTCGAGATGGATCGGATTGATGTTATGGTTTATTTTGTATTCTGACCAGTTTCTGTTGTTTTATTTAATGTTTTGTAAGATTATAACATCACGTATGGTTGGTTCAGTTGGTTTGTGCCTTGGTTAGGGTTTGGCAGGTCGCGGGTTCACGACCATGCCATCCTGTTTTTTTTTTTTTTTGGGTTTTATGTATTTAATGTTTTAAGCAATTAATTAATTAGACTAATGAAAAAAATAACTAATAAAAGTTATTTGAATAAAACCGACCTTTTAATACTCGTTTAACTCATGTTTAATTTCGTGTATATACACATATAAGCATATATGTATATATATATAAGTATATTAACTTAAAAATCTAATATTTATATATAAAACTCAAGTAAAATATATATATATATATATATATATATATATATATACTTATATTTATAAAAAATAAAGGTAATATTTTCCAAGGTATGTTTTCATGAATCAAGATAATTATTTTATATATTAAATTCTTATATTTGATATTATATTATTATAATATTAACTTAACATTGTCGTCATAGTAAACATTGTACTTTACTTGGCGTATCCGTTTTCTCTTTGTTTCCTCAATAGGCTTTAACATTCGCGTGTGAATTCCCGCATTCTCATTATCTTAATCACTTTTGTTCGTCTTTGAGGTGAGTACCACATTCCCCTCTTTTACTCGATTTTCCACGTTTTGGGGACATATGCGTAAATTGTATTTCTCATATATACTTATACACAAAAACTGCAACTTTGTCTTTTGTGTAACGACTTATTCTTTACTTGTTTATGTGCTTATATGCTTTCGCATTCGGAGAGGTCCAACATAATATCAGAATAGTATGATCATACGCCAGTCGTTATAGCTTTGTGCTTCTTGACATCTCAGTTATACTTGCTAATTTGGTTAATTTGTTATTCTCATATGACTTGTTGCAAATACTTATTTTTATATGAACATTTAAAACTGGTGTGTTGGTCACTCAACCTTGTGTTGACAAAACCATTATATCTTCAATGCATATGCAGATTATCGTTTGATGTGAAGTAAAAGATAAGAATTTATACTAGAAGAAAACTTAATGAGACATATTGTTATTGATTGATATATGTACTTATGTATTTGGATTTTGTATGGATAATTGTTATTTGGAAATTTATTTAATAGATATTGACATTTTTAATAATGCATGATAGTAACTTTGAGAGCTGTGACAATCAGTTCACACCCCGACATTTTCGCCATAGGTTGGGGTGTAGGTTGGGGTGTGACAACTACAGTGATGATGTTTATAATTTTTAGCAAATATGTAGGTTAGTTGAACTTAAATACATACAACATAAAATTTCTAGTTTGTGTTAACCTTATTATAAATATATCAATGCTATTTAATTTGATAGATAAAAGATGTGTTGGTACATTACAGGGACAATGTTTGTGATTTTTTAGCAGATATATAGCTCAACCTTCCGTTGCTTTAATACTAATATTTAAAATTTTGTATAATGTGCGGTTAGTAAGAAAGACAAATAGATGTTGGAAGGGCTATGCACTAACCATCGCATTCGGTTACTAACGCTGATGTGATCACAGGTCTTTTGGTTCCGTTTCGCCTCCAATAAGGTGACCCTTTTCTGACCATAGGGTGATCTTTTGGTTCCGTTTCGCCTCCAATAAGGTGACCCTTTTCTGACCATAGGGTGATCTGAACTGGCTTTCGGTTGTGGAAGAGTTTATATGTTATGAAGTGACATTGTGTTAAGATATTGTTTAGTATTACGAAGTAACCTACACTAAATTTTGCAAAAACAATGAATCAAAAACGAACATCACAACCTGAACTCATGAATCTGACAACTGAACCGAGAAAAACCCAAATTCACGAAGTTGACACGGGGTTGTTAACCGAGGCTCAGTTCCGGTACATGATTGCAACATAGGTTGCACGCCCGAGACCGGAGCATCATCACAACCAATACCATAAACAATAGAGAATATGACAGATTCATCAACCAACCCACCTCCACCAAAACAATCCGAATAACAGAGTAATCATCACAAGAAATGCTAGAGTATAATTGATGAGTTATATCTGTGCTTACAAACTTAACCCAATTAGACATCTCGACTTTTCATCAAATACAATTCAATGCTAGTTTCTTAGATGTACCAGAAAAACCGAATAAGTCATTTAATTGAACCCGACAACAACATAAAGAAATCCGCCACTGCATTAATGATCACCGTCGTGTGCCATCGCCTAGGGTTCCTGAAGAAACACTAACCAGACCCCGGGCAGATTACTGGTAATCTGGGGGTTGGAGAGCTGTTTCCCACGAGGGGTTAGACCCTTGGAAGATGGTTCTTCTGATAACCTGCAAAACAGACACCGTGAGCTCGTCACTGAGAAGGGGGGGGTTCCTCCTTGTGACCACCCTCCGGCGTGAGAATCAGACTAGATTGCTCTTTAAATATAAAAGTATATTAAGAGATTGCTAGAGCAGATATCAGGTATATATGATAAGATAAGATGTTGTAAGATGATCATACCATTGGGGTATTTATAGCCGAAGGTAGGTTTCCAAGGGGTTTAGCCGGCCCAACACGCTACCAACTGTAACCTATGCACGTGCCCTGCCTGTGAGTGGTGGATAGGTAGCGGCTGACACAGAGCAGGCGTGTCGTGCACTCTTCCTCTTCTGCCAACTACAGGCTAGGCACGTGGTATGGCAGGAGTTGGTGGGTAGGCGGCGGCTATTGGTCACAGTGCTGTGGCGTGCTGTCTGCCATGCTGCTGTCAGTGAGCTGTCGCATTCTTGGTCAGATCTTTTGTCTGTACCTCGTCAGGTATCACACGAAAGATCCTCCATACGGACTGGCTCATTTAGGCGGGAGTTTTCCCCCTCCCGCCTTTGCTCATTCCTTCAGGTGACACTGGGAGAGTTAAGTGCCTTGTGCGTGTAGCCATGCTGCGCGGGTGGCCTTCCCTAATGGCTTGTATCCGAGGCTGCGGGGACAGGCGGAGTCCTTCACCATTGGGAGGCATTTCCTGCGGGACCAGCTTGCGTACTGCGCGTAAGGACGTTACGTCTCTGAGCATGGTTGGTCCTGCGATCCAGTTGGTCTCTGCGCAGACGTCCCTGTTTAAGGTGAGTCTTGCGGGTCCAACTGGGCTCTGCTGGGACCTACCTCTTCAAGTCCCCCCAGTCCAATGTTCTTCTCATGAGTGTTTAATAAAATGAGGTGAACTTTTGGACTTGAGCAAAGGGTTTTGAAAAGGGTTTTGTAAGGTTTTCCATGGGGATTCTTTCCGCGGAAGTCCTTGTCACTTGCAGAAATGCCCGAGTTTCCTGCTTGGTCTTTGGGTATGATGCGGGTAGGTCTGTAACCTCCTCGCAAGTCAGGAGCATTGAGTCCCAGTTGTATGTATTTTCCATGAGGTTTTGGTAGTTTTGAACATAGTGATCAATTATGTTAAGACCACCAATTCCATCTTGGAGCTTCAAACAACGTAGTTCTCGACGTTCCCGCTATGCGGGGATGTTATTTCCGTTTCCGCAAGCATTGCCCAGAAGATCCTTCTTGGTTTCAATTCCCAGCGGAGCGCTAGGTATGTGAAGGGTTTTGCCTTAACACTGTACCTGTGCTCGTCTTACGGTTACTTTACTTCCAAGGTATTCCTGGCGTCAATTCCCTGCGGGTGCTAGGTATGTGAAGGGTTTTGCCTTTACACTGTACCCGCACCCGTCTTATAGTTACTTGGTTGCCGAGGTACTTGGCTTCAATTCCCTGCGGGTGCTAGGTATGTGAAGGGTTTTGCCTTAACACTGTACCCGCATCCGTCTTACGGTTACTTGTTCACCAAGGTTTTCTTGGCTTCAATTCCCTGCGGGTGTTAGGTATGTGAAGGGTTTTGCCTTAACACTGTACCCGCATCCGTCTTACGGTTACTTGCTTGCCAAGGGGTAAGGGGTATTTTCCCGCTTACTTTTTAATATTTTCGAATTTTGAATTTTGAAATTCGAAGAGTTGGTGAAAAGATAAGTCCAAACCTCTGAAACGTCGTGCGACGGTTTCTTCTGACTGTGTCAGGACGTGCAGGGAGTTATGGTGACGTGACAGAACATGGTCATTCCAGTTGCTTTTTCAGGCGCGTGGGCACGGGATTTCGGGCGCGTAGCCGCGAAATCTCTGGCATACGTCCTTGTGACAGATGTTGCCAGCTTGCTTTTGCCACGCGTCATAGTTTCATTGCACCTTTGATTTCTCTCTCTTCCGTATTAAATTCATCGCATTAATTGCGATTACTATATAAAGGGGGAGAGGGTTATTTGCAATTCACACTTTTCACTTTCATCTCTTCTTCTCAAGTAATTTCCGGCGAATTTTTCTGTTCAGTAAAGCATTACCCTGAAATCTCTTTTCATCTTTCTTCCACCATGTCTTCTCATGATGCTGATGACCAGAAGACAGCTGGCGAATGCCAGTGCTCTCTTCCTGTCGATCTGTACCAGTATATCGTCAGGAAGTTCATGCTCGAGTCTCTCGAGCCTGAGTTTCCTGAACCCCACCATACTGTGTACGATGCCCCTAGTGGCAAGATCGGGGTTTATGCTGCATTCTTTGTCTACGGAAACCTTAGGTTTCCGTTGACAAAGTTTGTGTACCGTGTCCTGGAGAGGCACGGTGTGCACCTGACAGAGGTGCACCCCATGGCCATTGCCAAGGTCCGGCACTTTGAGTGGGTGTGCCGGATACTGGGCCTTGAGCCCCTCGTTGACCGTCTGATGACCTTCTACACTTGGAGGTGCATCCAGGGGTGGTACACTCTTACAACCCGTATCAAGGGTTTAAAGATTTGTACCACCGAGCGGAGTCTTCGCTCATGGAGAAGAGAGTTCTTCTTCATATCCGCTCGCGCCATCCCCATCGCCATGAAGTTCAAGAATGGCCAGGCGCTTCCGAACCTTCCCGCCCTCAACTACGAGGAGGCGGAATGGTTCTCGAAGATATCCCGGGTCCAGTCCCCGGTTTTCCGTTTTCCGGAGTCGGCGATGGTGATGCTGGGGATGAGCCGGGTGTGGAAGGCGGCGAATGCGGATAAGGTTCCGATCGTCCTTGAATATGGTTCGAACTCTGTCCCTTATGGTACGTCTTGTTTCATTTTGCTGACTTCGATTTTTTCTAACTTTCTTGTTGATTTCAGAGGGGAACGATCTTCAGTCGCTCCTGAACCCACGGGAGGAAGATGGTCCCGCGCGGATGGGTACTCGTGCTCTGGACGAGAACGAGTTGCCCATCTTAGAGCAGACCGCGGGTCGGTTCGTGGAGGTTTACCCGCCAGGCCAAGAGATCCTGAGCCACCGACGGCCAGGTAAGCCTATCTTCTACCCTGAACCTCTCAATGCTGTGCCTGCTGCTGGAGTTGACATTTCTTTTTCTGAGGAATCCGCAGAAGGTCCTCCACTGGTGCGGAAGAAAAAGGCTGCCGTCGGGAAAGGCAAGGAGAAGGTGGCCTCTACGGCCGACCCGGTAGTCCTATCTGACTCGGAGTCAGATAGTGCAGAGGTGGCGGGGAAGCCCGGTGGTGAGGAGACCACCGCTCCGGAGGCTGTAGCTGTTACCTCCGGGGAGGCAGCGACGACGACGGTTACCGGTGTCAAGAGGCCGGCTCCATCGGGTTCGCCCCCGCTCGTCCGTACGTTCAAGCTCAAGAAACCCCGTAAGTACCCCCATAATTCTTGTCTAGATTTGTTGTTTCAAATAAATTTTTCTAACACTTTTGCTTGTGCAGGTGTGGATGTTGACGCATTCCAGGGTGGAGTTGGAGCAACTATTCCCCCGCCAATGAGGGAAGGCTCGGTCAGCCTTCCCGAGGCGTCGACCCAGGCGTCTGCGCCTGCTTCCGTTGGTTCCAGCCTTCCTGAGGCTGTTCCAGCTGAGAAGGTGTCTCCGCCGGCCGTGAGTGCAATTTTTACAGCATCTTTCACGGAGCCGGCGGTTACTGTTGCTGAGGAGGCGACGCCAACAATGGCTACCACAGCGGCTGCCACTATACCTGCGCCACCGGCACCGACGGCCGGACCATCAGGTACGCGCCGGGCTTCCCGCCGATCTATGCCACCTTCCCATCTGCCTGACCTGTTGGATGGATTTCCTTTAGGTTCAGGTGATGGGTTTGGCGGCTATCGGCCTGTTATTGACCCTACAGGTACGTAGGGTTCTTTTTCCTTTGTATATTTTTGTCATCTTTTCCTAACTGCCTTTGTTTCTTTTGCAGTGTCGGATTCCAATGAAGTGTATGTTCCAAGATGGAACATACGCCGAGGAACAACCCTTCGCACCCCTGTGGAGTGCGTGGATTGGGCTCGCCACGCTGCTCCTCATGGTGCGTTGGGGGAAGCCATGGCTAGCTACCAGGAGGGTAGGCTAACCAATGAGCTTCGGGTTCTCCAAGCCCGGATGCAGCCCCGCGTCGAGCTGCTTTGTCGTGAAAACGACAAGTTAAAAGCAGCTCGCGCCAAAGAAATATCTGAGACGCGGGCTCTGCGGGAGGAGAACCGGCAGTTGGCCGCTGCCGCCGCCGAGAAGGAGAGAGCATTCAAGGCCCTCGAGGTTGAAGTCCAGGCGCGACTCGAGGCCCGCTCCAAGGCTGCCCAAGCTGTGAATGAACAGCTTCGGCTGGCTAAGGAGACTGCGCGAAACTCAACTGAGAGGGCTGCCAAGGCTGAAGCTGTTGCTGAGCCGCTTCGCGAAGAGAATGAGCAGCTTAAATGCAAATTAAAGGCTCTTCAGCATGCTCATGACGCCTTGGCAATGGAAGATGCCAAGAAGCTGCAGGAGATCCTTGACCAGAGGGGGGTGCTTGACCGCACTGAAAGGAAACTCAAAAGCGTCGAAGAGGCTGCCGCCAAGGAAGTTCAACTTGCCAACCTTTATAAAAGCGGAGCCGAACGTGCTTACAAAGAAAGTCAAGCTACCCTCCAATGGCTGCTTCGAGAAGCGTTGCCTCAGGTATCTTTATCTTTTTCTTTACGCTTTCCGCTCGTAATTAGAAAATGTTCTAACTTTGTATTCTTTTGTAGGTTGTGCGTCGGGTCCTTTCTGAGACCTCTTATGACGATGCGATGAGCGCAGCCCTCAACGCTTCTCATGAGGATGGGGAGAAGACTGGCTTCCTGCTTGGTCTAGGGTTTGCTGAGAGAGGCTTTCCGCCCTCCAACTTCCCTTTATTCAATGTTAATACTGAAGCTGCTTATGACCAAGCTGTGAACCAGTACGCTGCCTTCCCGCATCCAGTGGTGGAGAAGGTGAATGAAGCTGCTGCTGCTGATGATGGGCTAAACATCCTTAAGGCTTTCCTTGGGCAGCCGCTCTCTGACGGTGCTGGTCCAAGCGGAGGTGGCCCTGAAGCCTGATCCTGAAGATCCCTTCCCACTGCTAGGGTAGACTTAGCTTTGTATAGATTTCTTTTAGGCGGGTAGTTACCCGGCCACTGTTGTAATATATCATTGAAATATACGATTGTTATTCCTTTCATTGGATTCTTTGCTTTATAAACTTATGACTTGCATACTTAGTTTAAAATAGCAATTTTCCAAGTGTTTAGAATAAGAACCTTTGAACGTGGTTGATAGTGGGTTAAAGTTTCGCTTCCTCCTTCGTGATTGTGCGGGTAGAACCGTCACTTGCACTTGGTAGGATGGCTAAACTTTAACTTTTATCTAACCTGCGTGTAGGTTTTTCTTACTTTTTGAGGATAAGTTAACCTTTGAACGTGGTTGATAATAGGTGTGAAGTTTTGCTTCCTCTTTCGTGATTGCGCGGGTAGAACCGTCACTTGCACTTAGTAGGATGGCAAAACTTTACCCATACCTGACCTGCGTGTAGGTTTTTCTTACCTTTTTAAGAATTTTGTTTTGAACCGTTCGACGCGCGGTTGTCGATAGGTTAGTGTTCATCTTCCTTTCATGATTCGTGCGGATAGACCGGCACTTTCATTTAATGGAATAATTGAACTCTTCTCCTTCAACTGACCTGCGTGAAGGTTTGCCACGTTATTGGGTTCGTGCGGGTAAGACCGCCTTCCCACGCAACGACTTCACGTAATGTGAATGCCGTCACCAGTGTTGGATAGTTTTAACCGTTCGACGCGCGGTTGTTGATAGGTTAGTGTTCATTTTCCTTTCATGATTCATGCGGATAGACCGGCACTTTCATTTAATGGAATAATTGAACTCTTCTCCTTCAACTGACCTGCGTGAAGGTTTGCCTGTTGAGGATAAGTTAACCTTTGAACGTGGCTGATAATAGGTGTGAAGTTTTGCTTCCTCTTTCGTGATTGTGCGGGTAGACCCGTCACTTGCACTTAGTAGGATGGCATAACTTTACCCATATCTGACCTGCGTATAGGTTTACCTTTTCCTCTTAAGAATTTTGAACCGTCCCACGCGCGGTTGTTGATAGGTTGGTGCAGTTCCCTCGAATGATTCATGCGGATAGACCAGCACTTTCATATGGTAACTTTTTTCCCCTTCAACTGACCTGCGTGAAGGTTTATCATGCTTTTTGGGTTCGTGCGGGTAGGACCGCCTTCCCATGCAATGACGTTTTTTGTAATTATGCGGTGAAAACCGGCATATTAGTGTGTACAAAAGTATAAATGTAAATCATCAGCTTCGACGTTTGAAAGAGAATCATTTCCATTAGAAGTGGCTCTTGGCCTTTTCTGTACAAATTGGAATTGATTACATGCAAACTGTGTAATTGAACTCCCTTCCATGTTGGGACAGGAGTGCCATCGAGCCGACACGCACCTGTTTCGGGATCTCGTTCTTTACGCAGCATGTAGTCTCCATATTGAAGCTGATTTTTTATTCATGTTTACCCCAGCCATGGTTCCACACGCACCTGCCTGCCTGCTTAGCTTTTATTTCGCCACGAGGTGTGCGAGCGTCCCATCTCTGACGAATGTTTCGACCATGTCTTTTACGTCTATGCATTCTTCAGTGTTGTGGCCTTTTGTTCTGTGATAGTCACAGTACTTGCTCCGATCAGCATCGTGACGATGTCGGATTACTGGAGGCTTTGGCCATGGGAGCTCTTCAGTAGCAAATATGTCAGTGACGCTTTTGGTAAGTGGCGTCCATCTGGAGTTCCGGTGCAGCTTTACATTATCCCTTTCACCCAATCGGTGCTGTAAGCCGGATGAGGTGTCAAAGTTTACCCTTGACTGCCAAATGCCTTGCTTCCGTTTTTTGTTCAATCGGGCGGTGAGGACGTTGTCCTCTCTCGTCCTCTGGGTGTAAAGGTTTGTGCTCTGCGGAAGGTCTCTACCCAGTTGCTTCTCCGTTTCCGCATAGCGTTTGGCTGCTGTCATGATGCCATCCCATGTGGATGGCATTCCATCTTTACCCGTTAGGGTGCGGATAAGCTCTGGGTCCTGCGCGCCCTGGATGAAGGCTGCGCGAACAAGATCCTCGCTGATATTGCCCAAACTTAACTTCTTTGAGTTGAAGCGAGTGATGAAGTTTGGCAGAGATTCATCTTCTTCCCGTATGCATTTGAGGATTGTCCATTGCTCCTCGGTATACTTTCGCTGCTGGCTGAAGTGTTGGCTAAACTTCTGCTGGAAGTCTGCCCAGTCGTAAATGTGGTTAACCGGTAAACGATCAAACCAAACCCTAGCAGCCCCCACCAGCGTCATTTGAAACATGTAACACCACGTGGGTTCCGTCCAGTTGCTGACGGTTGCCCCTGCTATGAACCTGTTCAAATGGTCGTCTGGGTCGGACATACCATCATAAGTGCCTATGTTGGGCATTTGTTTGGCACTTTTTGGGGCAATTGCTTCCGTAATGTCCCTTGCAAATTTGGACGTTCCCGCATTTGCAACGTTCGGTCTGAACGTTTTGGAGAAGTCTCGTGAACTTCCACCTGTGCTTTTTGGTTTGAAGGCTTGTCCAAAATGCCTTCTCGGTTGGGAGTCCGTTTCCTTACGCTTCCCTTTTGCCCTATGGCGAGGGTTCGCGTCGGAGTCGGATTCCTCCGAGTCATTGTCCAAGTATTCTTCGAATTCGTCGGCCTGTTGGACGGAACGCAAGCGTTCGTCCAACTCAGCTTGGAATTCCTTTTGTCGTGCCTCCGCCCATGCCTTAACTTCATCGAGAGTTTGGCGGGGGAGTCTTGTTCGACAACAACATAAAGAAATCCGCCACTGCATTAATGATCACCGTCGTGTGCCATCGCCTAGGGTTCCTGAACAGAATCCGGCAACAACACGAACAAATCCGCGACTGCACCACTGCCACCAAGGGTTCCGAGTCGGAACCCGACAACGGCATATACATGTGATTCTTATTACATGGTGGTGAAGATGATATGTGTCGAACAACGTTGTTGGATTGAATGCGTGAAGGATACATTGACGAAGGTGGATATCAGAGGTGACGCTCAGGTCTCTCTCTTTCTCTATCATCTCCTCTGTTACTAAAGTTAAAGATAACTGAATAGATGGACACGTGGTTACAGGACTTTATGAGGTGTAAAAATAAAAAAACTCACGCGTAAAGTTACAGAGAATAAATGGTATGTACAACAATATAAGCTAGTGGTACAATAGGTAATACATAAGAATTTTGTCTTTTAATATATATAATGACTTTAACACCCATACCATTTGGTCAAATAATGACTCGACTTAAGGGATGCTAATTAGTCTATGAGGTATTGTCAAATGGTGGGAGAGAATGGGGGTACCGCGGTATGATTTTGTTAGTATGACTGCTTTTCACAGCTATTGGTTTAAAAAAGCGTTAGACGAGGCAAGACGTTTTGGTCCAAAAAACTGAATTAAAAAAAAATACTAAAAATTAATTATATATGACATATTCTATTTGTTAATCAATCATAAAGATAAAACATATTTGTAAAACCGAACATGAATACTTAATACGTAGTTTAAACATTATAAAAACATACTTAAAAGTTCTAAAACACTTACATTCTTAGGGTGAGTGTAGTGGGGGCGACAAAATGGAGGTTTTAGGGTTACAACACCGTTACATAGGGGCGAAATGTGGTGGGGCGAGAAGTTCTTGTTGCCCATACGCATGTTTGTTATATTATTATTATTATTATTATTTGTGTGTGTTATACATACATACATATATATATATATATATATATATATATATATATATATATATATATATATATATATATATATATATATGTATATATATAGGGATACGACACCATTACACCCTTAAAACAAAAACCATAATTTGCTGACTGGGCTCCACATGGCGTAAATCATCCCATTTTGTAGCCCCTCCACTACACATAACCTTAGAAAACAAGCTGGTTAAAAATAAATAATGTATTACACAAGCATTTAATAATAAAAAAATAAATATGTATAGTAAAAGGTAATAATGAAGAAAATACCTCTTGAGTCATAAACGGATGTGTAATAATTAGGAGAGTTTGAACCGTTTAAAAAGATGAGACTAATAACTACGGAGAAGATAAACTTTAACCGTCTAGAATGCTGACATTTGGAGAAGATAAACTTTGAATATGAAAATTAAAGAGTTGTTTGAATTGTAGATAGAGTGATAAGATATATATATAATACGACTCGGTAATGTTTTACGAATGGCCCCAACGTTAATGTTTTAAGCAGATGGGCCTAAAGAGTTACACTTTCAACCTAACTTAGACTGCATCACATGAAGCACCGCCTCAAACGCCTCACGCCTCACCCGCTGATGCGCCGCTTCATCCGCCTCATGAAATTTCTTGACTTACGTAAAATTAGGCGTTTTACAAAATGCCTCGAGCGTCTCACGCCTTAAGCGCGCCTGAGGCGCGCCTTTTTAAAGCAAGTGCACATCACAACTTAATAATTCAAGTTTCCATTGATAATCGAGCAAGTTTAGTAATCTTGATAAATTGTTGCTGGAAGCTGGTTTTGAAAGAAAAGTGGGTAGCACGGTATGATTTCTTTAATATCATTTTTTTTATAACATGTTAACTCATCTTTCATTTTAATTGATTATATAAAATATGATTCAAAGGGGTGAGCACATTTTACAAACATTTTATTGATTTGTAATTGGTTTGCGAAGTACTACATTCGTTAAATTCAAGTAAAAAAGTTTGAGTCGTTGAATTTAACATATAAGGGAAGTTAACATACGATAAGTACTTTTTTCTGATTTATCTATTTTATTTTGAATCTTTGATTAGTTATGTGATTAATTTTATTTATCTTTATACTTCGTTTAGGCTCATGACTTACTAGAAAGAGACATGAGATACATGTGTCATTAAGTATTATGTTTTATATCCTACTTGATGATTATCATCATTGTTGAAGAGAATCTTTTTGTTCATTGGTAGTCATAGTGTAAGAGAGCCTGATCCACAACTTACAACTGATAAACATATGAAACGACTATATCTTTATTGCTTGTTTGGATGAGTATGATGAATTTACAACATTTATGGATGTTTGTTTAACACATATATTCGGGTCATAATTTTATCATATTTTTTTCGTGATAAGTTTATGATATGAAAAATACATATTTTCAGGAACATAAAAATTAAATGAGATTTCATCTCTTGGACCCGTGATGGTTATATGGTTTTCGGTAAGTTTTTTTTTATATGTCATGCATGTTGGCAAAATGAACGGGTTATGGGATTGGGTTCGGTTTCAGACGGGTTGGGCTTATGTTGACTCGAAAAACTTGTTGAAGATGAATGACAAGATCTCAGAGTTTTCACCTATTACATGTACGTTTTTACAACTTTCATTACATTATACACTTTTCTTTCTAAAACACAATTAAATTGGCCCTTTATAAGTAATTAAATTACAAAGTTATACATTTTGGTAAAATGGGCAAGTTCAATACGGGGTTGGGTTGGGTTAACCAAAACACTTCAAGTGAAGCCTAAAGTGAAAATATGATTTACAGTTTTTTGCATTTTAATTCATTGGGTGTTTCTTAATTTTGTTTGAACAAAAAGTCAAACGGGATAGGTTTTGGTATTATTTCTGAAACCTTGATCATACAAAAGTAAGATTACAGGTGTTGATAAAGGGTAGTTTATGTATTTTTCTTGGATTTTGATATTTTGGTTTGGGTCACCGGATTCGAGTTATAACCCAATACGAAACCTCTTAAAGGTTTTCTTCTCAGTTCGTGTGGGAAATGTTTAGTTGTACATTTGATTTCGATGTTGGTAATAAGATGATGAATCTTTGATGATATATGATTTGGGTATTTGCATGTGTGTTTTTAGGTATATTGAAGTTCTGATCAAGGGTTGCCCTTTTTGGTATTGAATGAGTATTTAGAAGTGTATATAAGACCTACATGTACTCAAGTGAAATTACTATGTATATATGTATTTTCTTATCTTTTACCTATAATTTTTTTTTCGTTTCAAATAATTCATTTTATTAATTTAAACATTGACCAATCTCGTGCATTACATGGGTTCTAAAACTAGTTATATTATATTTTACGAAAATGTTGATCGTAACTTAACGAAATTATATATAGAAATAAATATATGTAATTTTTCTATATTTAATTATTACTCTACCCAATGAATCATTTGTATATAGCAATGACATATAAATATAGGACTGATGCTCATATAAAGTAAACACTTAATATTTATATAGTTATATAAATATTCATTTTCAAAAAGAATATAAAACCTTATCACCAACGTGTCTTACAAAATCTAACATATCAAAGTTACTATGAAATAAGCAACACGATTGGTTGGGTGAAAGCAACCGAAACCATAAACAAAACGACCGGTTGGTGAAAGCAACCGGCACAAACGAACTCAAAAATATAAGTCGTGGTTTGGTTATAGGATCAGGGTTGGTCATATTAATTCATAGATTTGGCTATTCTACGGAGGATCGTCATATTTGTTTCAATATGTTATCGTATACTTTTTACCCAAGCCTTTACTAGAATGACAGTTCCCCGACTTATCATCAAGCTCGGTACTTGGTGCGTCTTTTAAAGATTTAAAGTTACTCAGCCAAGGCCTCAGAGGAGTGGTAATTCCTTAGCTTATCATCAAGATCGACACAAATAAATTAACTAAATTACTAGTTGGGTGAAAGCGACTAGCATAAACCGACTTGCGAGTCGATAATGGTAACTAACCGACCTTATGCGTTTAGGATGTGTGAAGGCAGCGGACCTCGGGTCAAAACTGAAACTGCTAGCGAAACGAACATGAACTCACAAGGTGAGTTTCACATCTCCTTTTCTACGTTTTATTTTTTAAATAGTAGGAGAAACATACACAACTGTTTTATATACAATAATTAGAAACAAAACACCAATCCTTATGCGAACATGAGTTAGACTATGTAGTGCTAAAATCCCACTGCTTACATACTATAATAATTAGCTAACCTAGTTAGCCACAAGAATATACGAATAGTACTATTGGCGTTGACATTCCTCCCTATTTTAGGTTAGTCGCTCTAACCTCCGATATTGCATCAAATCAATGTGTATGTTCCATCTGTGAGATTTGAATAGGGCAAAATGATATAGGCTCCGGGTTCGTCATATTAATTCATAGATTTAGCTAGTCTACGGAGGATCATCGTATTTGTTTCAATATGTTATCGTATACTTGTTTGCGAAGTGATTTAATGATTTATGAATAACATGATTTCATATTGAGTGTCTAAACCAGTGAACTCACCAACCATTGTGTTGACTTTTTAAAATGTATGTTTTCAGGGATTAACAACACACACAAGGAATCATGAAGGCAGGACCTCAATTCATAATTAGGCTACATTTTTGGAGGGATTTCGCTTGTATAACCCTATTGATGTTTAGGGTCATATACGAGAAATCTCCTTTTTTACTTAAAATAATTTTTTTTGAAAACAAACTATGTTTTGTAAATGCTTTTAAAAATGTTGGTATCCTAATACATATATGTTGGTGATAATCATATGCTTACGGTATACATGGAGTCACGCGCTCGTGCTTTTGTTTTGGTGGGGTGTGACATGGGAGGACATAACCATGGACTTCATTACCAAAATCGCGCCTACTCGAAACCAAAATGATAGTATTTGGGTGATCGTCGATCAATTAACCAAAACGTCTCACTTCATCCCAATCAAAGAAAAGTTCTCGGTGGATCAACTTGCTCAAAATTATATCTAAGAAATCGTATGCCGTCATGGCGTACCTTTGCATATTATTTCCAATCGTGATGGTCGGTTTACTTCTCACTTTTGAAAGCCGCTTCAAACCGCTTTGGGAACCCGCTTAGACCTTAGCACCATATATCATCCTAAAACGGATGGCCAATCCGAAAAAACCATCCAAACCTTCAAGAACATGCTTAGGTCTTGCTTTATGAAATTTGGTGGAAATTGGGATTCCCACCTTTGTATGATCGAGTTCTCGTATAGTAATAGCTATCATTCAAGCATCTGTATAGCACCTTCCGGGGCACTTAACGGTCGTAAGTTTCATTCTCCGATTTGTTGGTACGAGATTGGTGAAACTTAGTTCACTGGACCTACAAGGGATTAAGAAACCACCAATCGAATTGCTCAAATTTGGAAAAATCTTTTCGCTGCTAGAAGTCGTAAAACTAACTATGTCGTGTCCTTATCAAGGTTTCTCCTTGGAAAGGAGTGGTCCGTTTTGGAAAAAAAGGAAAGTTAGCACCTCAATCTATTGAAGGAGCAACAATGAAGGCGATAATAAATACAGAAGTTGCGGTCAACACGCCAAACCATCCAATGTAAAGACGGTTTTCGGTGCTGGTTATAGTTACAGAAGCTACCCCATAGACTCCCAAACACACAATTTTTCAAGTGGAAAACCAAAGGGTTGTTATTCAACAATATGATTCAAGATCCTTGAACGAGTCGGTGAGGTGGCTTATACTCTCGAACGTCCGCAAGAACTCACCGGTTTCCACCCACATTTCATTTCTTCAATCTCAATGTTAGTACATTGTTTTGGTCGTCTCGATCTTTTTAGTTAATGTAATGTATTTATATTAATGTAATGGCCATTTTGGTCTTTTCACTTATCTATTCGTTATGTAATACGTGTTCATTCGTTAAGGATGTTTAACGAATGAACTCATACATTATAGTTAATGTCCATTCGTTAAGGATGTTAACGAATGGACCTAATAATTATTTATATGTTACCATTCGTCATGGAATGTTGACGCATGAGGTATAGAGAATGAGTCATTCGCTATACTATTTAATTTATGTAGAGAATGAAGACGAATGAGTCCATTCTTTACGAGATGTGTAACGAATGGACTTCATCTTCTATATATAGGTTGTTCATGCTTCATAATTTAACAAGTGTTGATAATTATTCTATGTGAGTCGTTACATTGCCAAAATCACCCCTCACACACACACACTTTGTTCAATCTAACCTATCTATCACCTATTACATATCAAGAATTAGATCCTATATCGTATATCGATATGAATTGATTTGTGTTAAGCTCAATCAAGCTCTCTCAAGTGGTATCAGAGCTGAGTGTTCGATTGTGAAGGTGAATTGAGTCGTTATAATGATGAATTGTTGAGGATTCATCAGGTAAAGTTTGAAACCAAAACTTTTCATTTAATTTTGACTTGATTATCATGTCGAGATGGTTAATTGAGACTGGATTGAATTGAATTTAGTTTGTAATCATATTAGTAAGGTTCTATTTGGTTTAACTGTTTTATTGTTTGGTTATTTGAGTGGAATGGAGATGGCTTGAGTGTAATTGAAACAGATATTTCTGTTATGGTTATTTGGATTTTGGACAAGTAGTGGATTGGAATTGGTTGTCTGGACGTATTGGGATTGGTTCGCGAGGTTTACATGAGTTAATTAAGCTATATATTGTTAATTTTAGTTGAGTTTCGGACAAATAATCCAGTTTTTAGTGTTTGTTTGGATTCATGTCTGGATCTGAGATTGCAGATCTGGAAATTTGAGTTTGAAGGTTTGAAGGTTTGCAGGCCTCATTCGATACATTATAACCACTCATTCGGTATATTGTAGCAGCCATTTGCTATCAATCTTTAACTGTATTTGGACACGTGGCAGGTTGTTACAACTGAACAACTTCTCATTCACTACTGTAGCTCATTCGTGATCAACCATCGTCATCAAATCCCTATTCGTGATCAACTTATTTGTTACGTAAACACATTCGTGACAGACTGATTCGTTACCTTGTCTGTTATAGTATTCGCTACGTAATCGTTATGCTATTCATTTGATCATTCGTGTGTTGATTCGTTATAGTCATTCGTTAAGACAGTGGTGTCTTTGTTACTTGATTCGTGATGCCATTCGTTACCATAACATTATAACCTCATTTGTATCACTGTACGTTATCTATTATCATTTTCAAACCATTCGTTAACAGAACTTACCCATTCGTGACCAAAAGTTTCAGTTTGAACCCTTAAGTTTTAATTTTGGAAAATTTTAACCTAAACTCTAATTTGTTGATCATTTAAATCATATCGTTGACATGCCTAACTTCTACGCGGTAGCATCTCAAAACATGATGATGCAACAAATGCTTAATTTAGACGCTTAGATCGGGTCACATTCCAAATGTCCCTGATTGATGAAATTAAGCGATTTTGCTAAATGAGAACCAAGATTTTGAGCACATCTAGGATCCGTACAACCTGATTGTTCGAGATGTCTTGACGACGCGTATATTTCTCCATTACTTGGTGATGCAAGTACAGATTTTCAAGAAAAGACTTTTGCTGCTTATACTCAAGAGGAGAAAAAGGCCTTAGAAATCGAAACAAAAGCATATTATATTTTGACTATGGCTTTACCCGAAAATATTTTCCACCTAGTGGGAAGTATTAATGTATGTGCATATTTGTTTCAACATATTAAGACGAGAAGCATGGTTAACACACAAGAAAGCAAGAAAGTCATGCTGAAGTTTCAGTTCAGAAACTTTAATTTATTAAAAGGTGAAACGGTCGAAGAAATGTTGACCAGGTTTAACCATCTGATTGTTGAGATGAAAAAACTGAAAATGGAACCATCTGAATCAGATAAGATTGGCACTGTCAAGAATGCTCTACCAAGTTCTTATTCAACTTTTATGGTGGTGCTGAAAGAAAACAGTTTCTTAAAAAATGAAGATCTTACTGCTATGGAGTTTATGCAGAAAATAGAAGAAAGAGAGTATGACATGAAGCGTCAACAATCTTCAAAAGAAAACCAAGATCCAACATTGTATGGATGATCTTTATCGTTAAATAGTTCTGCAGCTCCAATCATTGCTTTCTTATCACAGAATTCACAAGAGATGCCATCATCTGTAAATGAACAAATGCCAAATGTTTGTTTCATGGCATATGGGTAAAAACTTATTCTGGTGATGTTAACACTTCATACTCTGGTATGGGTTCAAGTCAACCACCAAACGTGAACATTAAGGAAGCTGAATGACATTTCGCTTTTCTAAGTGATTTCATGAGTGCTTATGAGATTTGGTGAGTGGTAAAATTGCCACGAGTGAACTTACTTATGAGGACTATGACCAGATTGATCCGGATGATTTGGAGTTGATGGATCTGAAGTGGAACATGGCTACGATAGTGCGTAAAGGTAAGAAGTTAATCTAGATGTAACATCCCGAAATCCTAAAATAATATTTAATATATATTATTTGCGTCGGGTGAAATAATTGAGTTAGTGGAATGATAATAATAATAAAAATAATAATAATAAAATATGAAAGGGTAAGTAGGCTATTTAGATGGAACGAGTTATGGACCAAAAAGGAAAGATGTGCCTTAGGTCCATGAGATTAAGGGAGTATAAATACCCCCTTAAACCCTAATCCTTTCCATTTCCATTCATCTTATCTTTCAAGAATCTCTTCACACTCAAAACACACACACACAAACCTTCATGTGAAATCGTAATACTCAGATCTAAAACGATATTAACCGTAAATCGTAGATCTAATATATTAAATGGATCTAGTTCATGATTACTCTTAATTAGGTTATTTATAATATATATTACTTGTATTAGGTGTAGTATATTAATAGATTAACGAAGCTTTGATCGAGAGAGGATTTTTGACATAGTGTAGTTACTTTAAATCAAAACTTAAAATATGCAGAGGACTAAGCCTCTATATATAGAAAATGGATCAGATTCGTTACACATCCCGTAACGAATTAGAGTCTAGTTCGTTAACATTACAGACTCCAAAGGAAACATAACAAATCACTTGATTAGTTATGCCCCATTCGTCAACATTCCATGTCGAATGGGAACATACATAACGAACTACAAGCCAATTCGTTAAACATCCTCAACGAATGGTAGTTACATTAAACAAATTGGCTAGTTTGTTAAACATCCTTAACGAACTAGCCTTACATTAACGAACTAACTTAATAACTTAAATATCTTTTCCATTATAATAATAATAATAAATACAAAGATGATAAATACAAAGACTCGAGACGCCAAAACTGTGCACTAATAGACACCCCCTCGTCTTGAGCTCTTTGTCTTTAACTTATTTGAAGCACTTCGTCTGCCAGTCCCTACAGCTATGGATTCCATACTCATGACACACACGAACGACACGTTGAAACTGCATCGCTCAGTCATAGTCTTAACGGCGCTCAATCAATATTTTATTCTTGAATAGCACGTCATTGTTAGTCTCAGTCAAATTCACGAGCCACATTGGATCAATAATCTTAATCAGCTCTGTCTTTAAACCCTACCCCAATACAATAACGGCCTCGCCAGTACGATTATCATAATACCAGGGGTAAAAGACAATTGAATATGCTGATTAAGCGTCTTGACTGTACACCCTTCATCGTCTTAGGTGGTTCAATTTTAAGCACGAGCTTCCTCCAACCCATTCTTGGATCTATCTCGTCAATAAGTTTATGGATTGGAATCTGCGGCTTAAAGAACTTAAACCCATGATTGACCTCGAAGAGCAAATGTTGATGAAACCATTCTGCTCGACGATGTCCACCACGGTTAATGAAAGGTCGACACACGAGGGTTCATATATCCCAACGCGGTAATGAATGAAAGTCAGTAATGTTTTCATAATACTGGACGCCGTTCTCCCATTTAACAATACAGACCTTTAAATCCGAGTCATACAACCATTAAATAATATCACCTTGCACTTTAGACACGACTTTGAATGAAGTCATCTGATTAGCTCGAGCATGTGCAACAACTTCTTGCTCTTGTTCTTTATCTACGTACCTGTACGCCTCAATAATCTTATGTGCGTGTTTGCTCCGGTACTTGAACCATTCAACAATATCATCAACCGATGGATTTGGCTTTGAGTCAAATCTTCTGTCAATGCCCTTACCCGTTGATACTTTCTCCAAGTGATCTTCGGTTGCTCTAATGTTTTCTTCAGTAAATAAAGGAGCACCCTGATCAACATTTGATCGTTGAAATAGATTAGGGTATTCCTCAGCCGTCACGTCCTCAATCTCAACCTCCTCATCCTTATAAATAAATGATGTGTTCATCGGAATCGTTGTATCTTTCAAGACTTCCTCGTCATTCTCAACCTCCACGTCATCTCAGCCTCTAACACATCCATTTCTTCTTTATTTAAACCTAGCAGTATAGAAAACAGCTCTTGTGTCAAGGACCGATCAACGAACTGTGCCACTTCAATCTCATCAGCATTCACAATGCTCCTAACCACCCCCGTATTATCCATAAATATAACCGTATTAGCCTTTATCGACTCAATTGGTTTAGTATTCGTTGAGTCCTGTTAAATGACTAACTGTTTGTTTAAATACAAAGACTCGAGACGCCAAAACCATGCACTAACACTTCATTATGGCCGTGAGAAGAAGAAGAAGATCCAAGATCGAACCTAGCCTAAATATTGATAAATCTTAACCCTACAAGCAAGATACAGGATTTAAGTTCATCACAAAGCTAAACCATAACCTAAAATCGAGTAAAGGTATGTTCTTGATCTTTAAAGTTTATGTTTTTATGACCGGTTAGCCATGAAATTAAACCCTAGAGTAGATTGGGTCTAGAAAAGTCATAAAGTTGCAAACTTGATGAATAAAATGGACTAAACAAACTTATGGCTATGAACGGCTCGTTTAAAGAAACCCAGGATCTAGTTTTGAACATCTTTAGCCCTAAAGGTTCAAACTTTATGGTCACTCGGGTCAAGTTTTGGCCGAAAACGGTTAGGGAAACATTTATGGGTCAATACCAAGCCATAGTAAGGTGTTAGGGTTAAAAACAAGTAAAAATAATGAAATTAAAGGACCAACCCGTGGCCAAGTATTCAACTCATTCGCTTACTTTTGATAAACTCGATTACAATTGATACTAACTCACTCGCTTACAAATATGACTCGCTTACAATTACGATTCTCTAGCAATTATTACTCGCTTACAATTATGACTCTTTTAAAATTATGACTCGCTGACAAATATGACTCACTTACAAATATGACTCGCTTACAATTATGACTCGCTTACAAATATGGCTCGCTTACAATTACGACTCGCTTACAAATATGACTCGCTTACAAATATGGCTCGCTTACAATTTGACTCGCTTACATTATCATTAGCTTACAATGTTCATTAGCTTACAATTTTCATTAGCTTACAATGTTCATTAGCTTACAATGTCCATTAGCTTACAATGTTCATTAGCTTACAATGTTCATTAGCTTACAATGTCCATTAGCTTACAAAGTTCATTAGCTTACAATGTTCATTAGCTTACAATGTTCATTAGCTTACAATTACCATTAGCTTACAATGTTCATTAGTTTACAATGTTGATTAGCTTACAATGTTCATTAGCTTACAATGTCCATTAGCATACAATGTTCATTAGCTTACAATGTCCATTAGCTTACAATGTCTATTAGCTTACAATGTTCATTAGCTTAACTAGTTCATTAGCTTACAATGTTCTTTAGCTTAAAATGTTCATTAGCTTACAATGTGGTCATTAGCTTACAATGTGGTCTTTAGCTTACAATGTAGTCATTAGCTTACAATGTGATCGTTAAACGAATGGATGTGAAGTACGCCTAGAGTGTTCTTATGCTATGATGTAATTATTGTATATGTGAAGTAAGTGTATGGAGGTACAGGAATGGTATATGAGTTCTACGTCTGGCGTAGTAAGTTAGGATGGAAAATCCCTCTAACTTCTGTCGGACATAGACTTGTCATGTGATGGCGTAGTTAAGGACTGCGGGAGTCCTGTTAAACGACTAACTGTTTGTTTAAATACAAAGACTCGAGACGCCAAAACCATGCACTAACACTTCATTACGGCCGTGAGATGAAGAAGAAGATCCAAGATCGAACCTAGCCTAAATATTGATCTTTAAAAACGAGTAATGGTATGTTCTTGATCTTTAAATTTTTGTTTTTATGACCGGTTAGCCATGAAATTAAACCCTAGAGTAGATTGGGTCTAGAAAAGTCATAAAGTTGCAAACTTGATGAATAAAATGGACTAAACAAACTTATGGCTTTGAACGACTCGTTTAAAGAAACCCTTGTAACGATTCCGACGAAACCCGGTATACCCTAACCGGTAGATAATAGTTACGTCATATTTAATGTCGGATACATTACCATAGTAATTATACGAGAATACATGGTTCACTGTATTGATTGTACGTGAATATATAATTCATCGTATTGAATATGCGATCAATCGATCGATAGTTATTGAAACCCGAACGAATCGAGGGTTCAATTATAGACGATATATATATGATATTTAAGTGATGTTTACGAAGTATTAAAGCTTCGGGATAAGTGAATTGAAGCACAGAAAAAGAATTTCGATTTAATGGTACGTCGGTACATTAAACGAAACATTCAATACCAAACCGAGCAAGAGACGATCAATCAAGCCGAAAAAGATGCGCAATTATTAATAATATGATGTTTCAAGCTAATAAATGCCATGGTTTAAGTTTTCTGAGGTCGTTTGGTATTTACGACATATTTAGTGTTTAAATGGTGTTTAAAATTAGAAAAATAAATTTTATATATAAAAATTAATTCTGGAAATATTTTAATTAAATTCCCCACTGTCAAAAAGTGATTTGTGCAAAATTTCAAGATCCGAGATTAAACGGATAATTATTTGTGCAAAAACAAACTTTTAAAGTTTAAAACGCGTAAACCGGTAAAGTTCGCCTAAACGAGCTGACCGGTGTATAAAAACACTAAAAATGAACTATTTTCATATAATTGAGTTAAACAAGTAAAAATAAATCATCCGAAAATAATTCGGATGATTTAAGTAATTTTACCCGATTTAACAGTTTCCGGTGCGCTAAAGACGGAAACGGGTCCCGCGGCCAATCGGGGCGTCTAAACCGAGCTCTAATTTCACAACTTTAATTAAATTATCAGTCAACGACTATTTTCGGGTCGTGTGTGACCAAACTCAATTTTGGAACGTAAAAACGGATAACCGTGCTAGGCACGCAAAACGGGGAAAACAAACTAATAGTAATTGTGACCATGGAACTCTAAACGATATCACAATCTGAGTCCGGAGAAGTGTTTCTGGGTTAACATTGCCCCCGGAACGAGTACAGTACTGGGTTAACAGTGTCCCCAGATGTACCGGTTGATACGGTTAAAGATTATATAAACAATAATTGTATAGTAACGATCGTAAGGATCATATTACAGATTTGGACATGTTAACTGATAATGATTGTTGTTACCTGCTTGCATGTGCTAAGGTGAGTTTCACGAGCCCCTTTTCTGAATTGATTTTAAATATTTTCTCGGGGCGGAAAGCATGTTACTATTAAAATGTTTAAGTACATACTGAATGCATGGATTTGCGTGTATTTATAAATATTTGATTGTACGGGAATCGTACGGAATGGGTACAGTACTGGGTTAACAGTGTCCCCAGATGTCCCTAGAAGTGTTTCTGGGTTAACATTGCCCCCGGAATGGGTACAGTACTGGGTTAACAGTGTCCCCAGATGTCCCTAGAAGTGTTTCTGGGTTAACATTGCCCCCGGAACAGGTATAGTATGGTTTAACAGAGGTTTCACTTGTGGGCTCAGCATAATTGCATCGATAATATTATATTTTGATAATGATTTATCATGGTTTACTCAAATTGTGAAACTCACCAACTATTCGTAGTTGACCCGTTTTCTCACATGCTTTTCAGGTACAATTAAGATGAAGTGATTGGTTACGTGCTAAGTGCTTGATGTGTGTAAGATTTGCGTGCGGGATGTTAGGATACATTATATTAAATAGAATTATGTATCGTATTGTATGATGTGTGCATCACCTAGACGGTAATGAAATATGAGTTAATGTAATTTGAAGTATATTAATGTATTCAGTTTTCTTTATAAACAATATGGTTGATATCAGAGGTGTCTGTCGCATCCCGTGTACGTTTCCGCTGCGGTTACGGGGTGTTACAACCCTGGATCTAGTTTTGAACATCTTTAGCCCAAAAAGTTCAAACTTTATGGTCACTCGGGTCAAGTTTTGGCCGAAAACGGTTAAGGAAACATTTATGGGTCAATACCAAGCCATAGTAAGGTGTTAGGGTTAAAAACAAGTAAAAATAATGATATTAAAGGACCAACCCGTGGCCAAGTATTCAATTCATTCGCATACTTTTGATAAACTCGATTACAATTGATAAACTCACTCGCTTACAAATATGACTCGCTTACAATTATGATTCTCTTGCAATTATGACTCGCTTACAATTATGGCTCGCTTAAAATTATGACTCGCTGACAAATATGACTCACTTACAAATATGACTCGCTTACAATTATGACTCGCTTACAAATATGGCTCGCTTACAATTATGACTCGCTTACAAATATGACTCGCTTACAAATATGGCTCGCTTACAATTTGACTCGCTTACATTATCATTAGCTTACAATATTCATTAGCTTACAATTTTCATTAGCTTACAATGTCCATTAGCTTACAATGTCCATTAGCTTACAATGTTCATTAGCCTACAATGTCCATTAGCTTACAATGTTCATTAGCTTACAATTTCCATTAGCATACAGTGTTCATTAGCTTACAATGTTCATTAGCTTACAATGTTGATTAGCTTACAATGTTCATTAGCTTACAATGTCCATTAGCTTACAATGTCCATTAGCTTACAATTTCCATTAGCTTACAATGTTCATTAGCTTACAATGTTGATTAGCCTACAATGTTCATTATCTTACAATGTCCATTAGCTTACAATGTTCATTAGCTTAAAATGTCTATTAGCTTACAATGTTCATTAGCTTAACAAGTTCATTAGCTTACAATGTTCTTTAGCTTAAAATGTTCATTAGCTTACAATGTGGTCATTAGCTTACAATGTAGTCATTAGCTTACAATGTGATCGTTAGCTTAGAATGTGATCATTAGATTACAATGTGATCATTAGAATACAAATGCATTGGGATTTAAGGTAAAATATTCTAAGTACAATGTAATCTAAAACACGACCATTAGATTAGACCAGACTTAGCCATTTTGGCTGAGATATGAAAAATATAATTAGGACAAGTATTGATACGTGTAATTATTATACAGTCAGCAGAACTCAATTAAAGAATGGAATAACGACTAACGGAGAGCGAAACAGGATCGAAAATGAGTTTCTAGCCCCATTCCTTGTTATGTTTTCGGGACTGTGTACATACTCTATGTGATTAGTTATTACCTTAAGTGGTAAGTGTATGCTATATATGATATACGTTATAGATATGAATGACTGCTTGTCGGTACGTGAACGATCTTCGGATATTGCGCGTACTGTCTGGTTATAAATAAAGATATGAATGTTATATGTAATGTATGGATGATATATGAACGTTATGTATGAATGCTTGTCGGGGCGTGAACAATCTTCAGATATTGCACGTATCGACATGGAGTATGATTGTTAAACGAATGATGTGAAGTACGCCTAGAGTGTTCTTATGCTATGATGTAATTATTGTATATGTGAAGTAAGTGTATGGAGGTACAGGAATGGTATATGAGTTCTACGTCTGGCGTAGTAAGTTAGGATGGAAAATCCCTCTAACTTCTGTCGGACATAGACTTGTCATGTGATGGCGTAGTTAAGGACTGCGGGTGTCCTGTTAAACGACTAACTGTTTGTTTAAATACAAAGACTCGAGACGCCAAAACCATGCACTAACACTTCATTACGGCCGTGAGATGAAGAAGATCCAAGATCGAACCTAGCCTAAATATTGATAAATCTTAACCCTACAAGCAAGATACAGGATTTAAGTTCATCACAAAGCTAAACCATAACCTAAAATCGAGTAAAGGTATGTTCTTGATCATTAAAGTTTATGTTTTTATGACCGGTTAGCCATGAAATTAAACCCTAGAGTATATTGGGTCTAGAAAAGTCATAAAGTTGCAAACTTGATGAATAAAATGGACTAAACAATGCTATGAACGGCTCGTTTAAAGAAACCCTGGATCTAGTTTTGAACATCTTTAGCCCTAACGGTTCAAACTTTATGGTCACTCGGGTCTAGTTTTGGCCGAAAACGGTTAGGGAAACATTTATGGGTCAATACCAAGCCATAGTAAGGTGTTAGGGTTAAAAACAAGTAAAAATAATGATATTAAAGGACCAACCCGTGGCCAAGTATTCAACGCATTCGCTTACTTTTGATAAACTCGATTACAATTGATAAACTCACTCGCTTACAAATATGACTCGCTTACAATTATGATTCTCTTGCAATTATGACTCGCTTACAATTATGGCTCGCTTAAAATTATGACTCGCTGACAAATATGACTCACTTACAAATATGACTCGCTTACAATTATGACTCGCTTACAAATATGGCTCGCTTACAATTATGACTCGCTTTCAAATTTGACTCGCTTACAAATATGGCTCGCTTACAATTTGACTCGCTTACATTATCATTAGCTTACAATGTTCATTAGCTTACAATTTTCATTAGCTTACAATGTTCATTAGCTTATAATGTCCATTAGCTTACAATGTTCATTAGCTTACAATGTCCATTAGCTTACAATGTCCATTAGCTTACAATGTTCATTAGCTTACAATGTTCATTAGCTTACAATGTCCATTAGCTTACAATGTCCATTAGCTTACAATGTTCATTAGCTTACAATGTCCATTAGCTTACAATGTTCATTAGCTTACAATGTCCATTGTATGTTGCCTGATGTTTTAATGTTATTAATGTTTATTTTGAAAGATAAGAATGTTGTTAAGACATGTTTATGAAGTAATATGTAATATTTAATGAAAGGTTTGTATTCCGCGAAAGTTTTAATTAACTATGTTTATGAGTAAATTCGACGCTAAAGTAGGGCTACCGGGTTCGGGGCCTTGCAAGTTGGTATCAGAGCAAAGTTCGAGAGATTTAAGCATCCTACATGCTTAGACTCGAAGAGAGAATGGAATTTAAGTAAGAAAAGAAGAAAGATGCCAGTTCAAGATAGTCATTTGTCACTTAAGAAAGCTTTGTAAAGGTGAAGTGTATGGTTAAATAATGAATGATAATATAAGCTTAATTGCTAAAGGAAGGATATGTGAAGGTTAGGGATATGATTAATTGATTGTTAGATTGATTAACTGTTTAAAAGTAGAACTTAGCACAAATGGACTCATAATGGGGAGTGTATAGGACACGGAAAGTAACGTGATAAGCTAATCATAGCTGGCCACTATTATTACCTGCTAGCCTTACTATCATTGTACTAAATAGTTCCTTGAGTGATGATGTTTGTGTTTCCCTTCCAGAATACGATGGTTGGAGCTAGGAAAGTTGATGGAGTAGGAGGTCGCACTGGACGCCGTGGTAGGCCACGTATGGTCCGACAACCTTCCGTAGAATCGACTTCTAACACAGAGGAAGAAGGAAGCACAGCTGGGCGAAACCCGAGCAACAACGAAGGGTATCAGCTTGACCCTGCAGTTCAAGCAGCCATTGTTCAAGCTGTAGCCGCTGCTGTGAAGAACTTGAGTACTGAGTTGTCTGCTAGAAGCCATGGAAGAACCGCTGAAGGGTCAGGAGTGAAGGGTAAAAAGGATGATGAAATAGAGAAGGTGGACTCGAGTGAGGTTAAGTCGGTTAAGGGTGATGATAGGAAGGGAGGCCGAGGCGGGTGCAATTACAAGTCATTCAAGGGTTGCGACCCGCCAAAGCTAACTGGTTTGGGAGACACAATCGCTACTCCCCATTGGATAACCGCAATGGACAAGGTTATCCGAATCAGTGAATGTCATCCCAACCAAGCTGTGGGTTATGCTACCAAATCCTTCGGTGATGAAGCAATATATTGGTGGGAGACTATGGAGCAGAGGAAGAGTCAAGAAGAGATTAAGGCTTTGAGATGTGTTGATCGAAAGGAGTTGGTGATGAAGAGATTTTGTGCTGATGCTGAGGTGGAGAGGGCTGAGATGAAGTTTCTGAATCTGAAGGTGGGTAAGATGATGCACCGCGAATACACCACTGAATTCAACCACCTGTCCAGACTAATGCCGGATATGGTGAACATCGAAGAGAAGCGGATCAAGTGCTACGTCAGAGGACTTCCACGGAATGTCCGCACGATAGTCAGGGCTAGTAAACCGGCAACCTTTGATTTTGCTGTTGGACTCGCAGAAGTGGTTTATGACGACATGGCTGTGGACGATATTGTGGTGGAAGAAAAGAAGGAGAAGAAATGGGCTACCCATGCTAAGCAGTCTGGCGAGATGATGACAACAACTGATGAGAGGAAGATTAAGGTTGGAAACAAGGATGAATGTAAGAAGTGTGGGCAGGTGCACCAAGGAGAACGCAAGACTGTGACAGACAGGTGCTATCGATGTGGAAAGAGTGGGCATTACTCTCAAGAATGCCCAGATCGCCCGAAATGCTTAAAATGCGGTAAACCTGACCACATGGCTAGGGATTGCAAGGAAACAGAGGCGGGAGCTGCGAAAGGGTAAAGACTTAGGAAACTGCAGAGAGGAGCGCTCGATGAAGGAATAATTGCTTACGTAATAGTTTTATTTCGTTTTAAGTATGATAGCCTAAGAAATTGTTTTGTGTTAAGGTTTAAAACTTATGCTTATCTATGAGGTGTAATATATTGAGTTTGGCTATGAATGATTATATATGTTATGATAAAATGTCGTTTTAGACAATAGTATTAAATAGTATGAAACAAGGTCCCTTGGAAGGACGATACGAAACTTGAAACATCGAGGGCCTCATGGAAAAGCTACCTTGAATAGCTAAAGCACATGAACACCACTCGGTGACTGCAAGTCAGGAGTAAGAAGGATAACCCGGAAAGTAAATACGATCCAATAAAGTGCGTGAATATAGGAAGTGTTCCTTTTACAAGGAATAAGCTAGGTTTCGAGGATGAAACCTCTTTAAGGAGGGAAGACTTGTAACATCCCGAAATCCTAAAATAATATTTAATATATGTTATTTGCGTCGGGTGAAATAATTGAGTTAGTGGAACGATAATAATAATATTAATAAAATATGAAAGAGTAAGTAGGCTATTTAGATGGAACGAGTTATGGACCAAAAAGGAAAGATGGGCCTTAGGTCCATGGGCTTAAGGGAGTATAAATACCCCCTAAAACCCTAATCCTTTCCATTTCCATCCATATTTTCATTCATGAATCTCTACACACTCAAAACACACACACACATATAAACCTTCATTATGGCCGTGAGAAGAAGAAGATCCAAGATCGAACCTAGCCTAAATCTTGATAAACCTTAACCCTATGATATACGTCAATTTATACATCTCGAATCCCTTGTAAAGTTATGTTTATTTAATATTTTGAGTTCGGTTTAGTTCATGTTTCGTTTATCTTTTATTCATTTAAGGTCTTGAGTCAAGTTTATTATATGTCTACATTTTTTTATATCTTTTGGTGTCTTGCTTGTTAAACTCAATTCTTTCTATCTTTTCATGCGAAGTTTATGTTCGTTTTGTTCGTTATTAATTACATGATTACTTCACTTACGAGTTTTGATTTGTTTTCATGTAGATGGTGGCTTGGTGATCAAGGGAAAGAAGGTCTAGAGGGTTCTATCGTTGCTTGGAAGTTAAGGATGAGATCTAACTTATATAAAGAAACATATAACAAGAAAAATTCATGGGCTATGTTTGGAGGGCGCCGCGCCGCGCTAAGGCAAAGGGCCAAGGTGGCCGCCGGGCGCCTAGGCCTTCTGGTCAGCCAAAAGTTGCAAGCCCAAGCCCGATTTTCGTTATATAAACATCTTATTGCAAACCTAGCCGAATCTAGAGTTTTTGGCAGCCGATTTTGAGAGAATTACCAAGGGTTTGAAGGTGATTTGAAGCTAGGAACCAAGGAGGATCGAGAGAGCTTTCATCCGGGTGTTCAAGGATCAATCGCAAAGGGTTTTATTGCTCTAACTTTCGTTCCTTGTTCATTATTTGTCATGTCTGTCCTCTTTGTTTTTAATACTTGTTTAGGATTGTTTTTAATAATGATTCTAGGCTAGACTTCATGTCTACCTAGGTTTGATGAACATGTTTGACTCTTGATTCTTGCTTTGGACAATGTTTTGATTATGGTTTTGTTAATTTAATAGTAAAAGACTTGGTTTTGTTTTCATGATGCGTATAAGTAATTATTATCTTGATTGATTATTAATTATTGCTTCACATAGATCTTTTATCTTTTGATTGTATTCTTTAGATTTAGGGTTTATGTTTATATCATTACTTGGTGTTTTGATTATTGTGATTAAATGGGCCCATTAGATCATAGAAGCTTGTTGATAGTTGGCTAGGATTTTGAATGTTTTGCTAAATTTCAATAGCTGTAAGGTGAGGAGTTATTCATGTGTCTTGGTCAATTGTATGCTAGGATAGATAGTGACAATATTCTTGCTTATTGTGTTGATCCATGATCATGATGTCATGTTTAGCTTATCAAGTTATCTAGGGTTTAGTGTTTCTTAAGATTGCTTGCTTTAGATCATATTAATTAACCCTAATTGATGGCTTTGCGGAATTCAATATAACTGATTGCTTAATAATCTAATAATTAGCTTTGGGATGTCGCTTGATTCGGTCAAGGGTTCTTTAGTGTTTATTAGATGAATATGTTTAGAAATTAGTTTCCATAATCATGTTATTTGTCCAGTGCTTGATTATTGTTGATATATGGGATTCTTACCTAGGTAGATTCCTTCTCTGATTGGTTTTGATCTTGTGATTTATCTGCTTGTTTTCTCGTTTGCTTGTTTATTTACTTTCTTAGTTTAATATTAGTTTAATATTTGTTTAAAAACCCCTTAAAACATTAATAATAAATAGTCGTGTCATAAGTCGAGTCTAATTAGTTAATTTACGTAAATATAGAGTCCTGTGGGTTCGATATTCCGAACTTACTTAGCTTTAATACAACTGACCGGTTCACTTGCCGGTGTTTTGTTTAGTTGAGTCTTAGGTCTAGTTTTTATTACTTGTTTAAATTAGTTAATATTTAATTGACTGTTTTGAGCACAATAAGTTTTTGGCGCCGTTGCCGGGTACTCTTAGCAATTGTGTTATTAGCTTTACTTGGACTTATCTGTTACATCCGTGCTATTTGTTTTATTTTTGTTTGAGTCGTAGGAGTCTAATTTATGTTTTAGTTTATTTTAGTTATTTTTATGTATTCGAGTCTACTCACTTGGTCTTTTGCGTTTTCAGGTTTATGCCACATCTTCGTTCGCAAGGACCACCGCTAGATAATCTTGGATCTTCTCCGTTGAAGTCCGAGGCTAGTTCGTCACAAAAGTAATCTCCGCACAGTTCACCACCCGAAAGTCCAAGACGTCAAGATCAAATGGCCGACAATAGGACAATTGCAACTTAAGCCTTCGATGGCTTAACCAGAAACTAGTCATGCATCGTCGTTCCCCATATCGACAACCGCAACTGGTGGCAAATCCCGTCATACGTCATGAACAACATCGTTCAAACCAATCAGTTTAATGGGCGTGATGACGAGGATGCACCAGCTCACATTAACCGACATTACCGCGTTCTTAAAACTTTTAATTTACAAGGTGCTACCGAAGATGCTATTTTCTTACATTTATTTCCGTTTTCACTTGCAGGTAAAGCAGCTACTTGGCTTGACACGCAGCCACCTGGCACATTCACCACTTGGGAAGCACTACGTTTGGAATTTATAAAGAGATACTTCCCATATGCTAAAGCGGCTATTCTTCGCGATCAGATTCACTCGTTTCACATGGAGCCGAGGGAGCAATATTGTCATGCTTGGGAGCGTTTTCAGAACATGCTAGCTCGTTGTTGACAAAATGGTCTTACACCATGGGCTCTCGTGGAGAAATTTTACAATACGAAACCCATGTTCGGTTTGACACGGCCGCGGGAGGAAGTATACTGGCTAGGAAGAATGTCGCCGAATGTAACGAGATGTTTGAGAGCTTCGCTCAATCGGACCTTGCCAAAGTGCCACATCGCGGGAATTCCAGTCCCGTTAGCAGTACATCCTCATCCACTCGAGGTGTACACCAGGTTAATCTGGATACTAGTGTGGCAGTTGCTTTGGAATCACTAACTCGAGAGGTTAAGGAGGTGAAGGCCAAGGTGGACAGGTGTGAGTTTTGTAGAGGTGTACATGGTACATTGGAGTGCCCGGTGATGAATCAATAGGTCAATTTTGTTGCTGGTCAGAATGGGTTTCCCAATAATTACAGCAACAATAATCAGAGTTGGAACACCTACAAGAACCCGAATCAGAATAGTTCCAACTGGCGTCCGTCAGGCGCACCACCTGGATTTCAAAATTCTTATGCTCTAGCACAAGGTCAGTATTTTAATGATAATAATACCAATAACACTAATGTTCAAAATAATGTGTAGGATTCGAATGGTGGAATTGGGAGTTTGGATGTCACACCCCGACTAGGTAGTTGCGGAAGCGTAATACGGGAATGTAACAGATAACACTGGTATCAACAACATTGTTTATAAAGAAAATTCAACAGCTAATTTACATCATATTACATGGGTAGGTACTACGTTTACAAACTAGGTGAAAAACACATAACCGGTTGCGAGCTTCTTATACAGTATAAGATCAGCGTCTATTCACAGCTATTCAACTTTCTTCCTAACACCAAGCATGTAAGCAAATCATTCCACTTTTGCTTTACCTGAAAAGCATGTAAAACGGGTCAACTACGTCTAGTTGGTGAGTTTCAAGTTTCACGAGTTTCAATGAAATCAGTACACGAGTTCGTAAAGTCTACAGTGTATATGTATATATGTCTGTGTATGATGTATTATACTAAGCCACAAGTGAAACCGAAACGAGCTAAAACACATGGCCTCCACTGCCCATGCACTCCCGTTGGCATTTAACAGCCAATTTGCCCCAAGTATGTACTATGTCTAACACCACATAGCAGTATGTAAAAATATAATGACAATGTGCAACTGGGTTTACATATGTTCCGGCATACCCCACCGGCTCTGTCAGTTGGGTTTGTCAAACCGATAGTACTATCCACACGTCACCGGCACGAAGTTAATCACTTGTGTTTGTGGGGACTTGTCAAGTGTTAGTACTTAGATAATCCACATCATCACACGTTTTCAAGTATATCAGTATATGTAAACATGCTTTTCACCCCAAAAGTTCGTAAAACAGTTTAGAAAGTGGGGGTCGTGAAACTCACCTTATTGTAGTTTGCACAGAAATTACGTGTCAGTAAGTCAAATGTCTCGTTTATAGCCTGATTCCTATAAACGGTATCGTATCGTTAATACTAGTACAGTGTTCAAGCTAAATCGGGCTGTATAGATAATCTGGGTATAGATGTTAGACCCAGAACATGACCATAGTCTTAGATTGTGACGTTGCATACTATGAAATGTTTAAAACTGGATTTGGCTCAGTTTCACCGTTTTCCGAGCCTAGCTCAGTTGATCGTTTATACGTTTCGGGATTAGGTAAGATCATATAAAACTTAAGTAAATATATTGATTGATAAAATGATTTGATTTATAAAAGAACTTTAAGGTTTCGGTGTCTGGTTTGACCGCAGGGTTCGTTTCCGTTTTCACACGGGTTTGATTATACAAAACGCGTACAATCCACCCGAATTGTCCGGAATTCTCGTAAAAAGTTCATTTTTATCAATATCATTCAAAAATATGATATTTGACCACTTTTGACATTTTGACATACCAGTCAGTCCGTTAAACACAAAACTGCCGGTTTCGTTAAAACAATTATAATTTAAATCTTTAATAAATCATAACTAACTATGTAATTACATATAAATTATGTAAATTTTTGTAAAAATACATTAAGACATGGAAAATTTTATAAAAATATTTCCAGAAATTTTATGATTATTTATTTATTTATAAAAATTCATTTAATAGGTTATAATCATGTAATAAATGGCCCGTTTATATAAAACGACCTCCGAAAAATCCCATAATTTTTACCAAGGGCCTCAATGTGACTACATAGCCCCTGCAAAATTTCCAGAACCTAACTCTTTTGACAAAATGCCTTTTTGTGCGGTTTTTCGGCTGTTAAAATTCGGTTAAGCCATGATCGCACAAACCATACTTAGACATTTCCAATGATTCCCAAACTTTACCAGTGATCTTACCATCCCATATAAAACTCCAAAACCAAGTTTCATAATTTTTCAATATGTTTAGCTATTTTTCCCAAATAAACGCTCATAAACGGGAATAAATTCGCCAAATATTCTCCGTTTATCGAAAAATTACCAAATTTGAACAGGGACTCATTTATAAGATCCCTAATGTCCCTGAAAATTTTCACAAGCTAACAACAAGCACGTCACAACCTAATACTAAACAGCCCCTAAACGAGTATTACTGGTTTACCTTGTCGGTTTTCGATGAATTTTGCTAGCTTAAACGACTTTCCGGGTCTCGGGTTGCAAACTCAGTATATCTACATATCATATAACATCAAACCAAGCATAAATCATCCATGTAACAGCCTTGATAATTAGGGTTTCGGTTTTGGGTTCAAACCGAACTTTCTAACCGTAAAAACGTTGTATTCATGTTCTAATCCGTGTTTTTGACCAAAAAAGTATATGTTCCAGGTTTGTAAACATGTTTAACATCAAAACATAATTTTACTTGATTTTTAGGGCTTTTGGATGGTTAAACATGTTTAACACTAATCAAAACATGTTTATATGATAATCATATGGATCAAACTTTGTTAAAACTTGTTAAAATTGAATCTTACCTTAGGGTTTTTGGAAGAAACTTGAGAGAACAGAGCTGGACCTCAAAAGTTTATATGTTGAAATGAATATCAATAGCTTAAGAATAAAGTTATGTAAAAGAAAACAAATGTGGTGTTTGGTAGCATGTTCCGATCGGAACTTCTTATGGAGCCTTAATGGGCTGTTTTGGCCCATTAATTTATATATACCAGCCCAAACATGAAAAGCCCATTTTAAGTTTAGTTCGGGTTCGGTTTTTCGCAAGAAAATTAATTCGGGTATGAGAAATAACATAAAAACGAGTGTTTTTCAGCTTATTCTTGTAAAATAAGAAAAACGTACTGACTCGTTGTAAAATTCCAAAATATTTTCACGGATGGCTTAGAACATGTCATATAAGTGTTTTATAAATCTTTTTCGGCTTAACGGATGCTACAATGCTTGTTTTGATATTAACGATTGCGTTTAAGCTTATAGCGTATCAATAAACGAAACCTTTTTCGTTTAAAGAGTTTTAAACGTACCGAGGCCTAAATATCAATATGTTAGCCTCTATAACATATATATAACTCGTATATGACCCCTCAGTATGTATACGGGTCATAATTAGTATCGGTCGGTTACTCGTTTAAGCACTACGAATTAACCGATTTGTCGTTTACTTGTTACGTAAGGAATATGGTGTACCTCGTTTTGTCATGAATGTCACATTCTCCCCCCGTTAAGAAATTTCGTCCCCGAAATTTAATGTGTCATCGGTTTTCTAGGGAACAGGTGTGGGTATTTCTTTCGGAATTCGTCCTTTCGTTCCCAAGTATATTCGGGTCCTTGTTTTGAATTCCACCGAACTTTTACCAATGAAATTTTGTTGTGTCGTAATTGTTTGGTTTTCCCGTCTACAATTTCTACCGGTTCCTCTACGAAGTTAAGCTTTTCGTTAATCTGAACATCTTCCAGTGGTACTATTGTCGTTTCATCAGTCAAACAGTTTTTCAGATTCGATACATGAAACACGTCGTGAATAGTGCTCAGTTCTAAGGGTAGTTTTAATCGGTAAGCTACGGGACCAATTTTTGCAACAATCTCAAAAGGTCCGATGTATCTCGGGGCTAGTTTACCAGTCTTTCCAAATCTTATAACACCTTTCCATGGCGATACTTTTAAAAATACCTTGTCACCTATTTCAAAAGATAACGGTTTTCTGCGAATATCGGCATAACTCTTTTGTCGGTCACGGGCAGCTTTCAATTTTTGTTTAACCTGGTGGATCTTATCGGTGGTTTCCTGAATTAAATCGGATCTTGAAATTTGAGTATCACCCACTTCTGTCCAACATAGTGGTGATCTACATTTTCGCCCGTATAGAGCTTCATAAGGTGCTGCTTGTATACTACTGTGATAACTATTATTGTAAGAGAATTCAATGAGCGAGAGGTGTTGATCCCAATTCCCTTTGAAGTCCAATACACAAGCACGAAGTAAATCTTCTAAGGTTTGGATGGTTCGTTCAGATTGACCATCGGTTTGGGGATGGTAAGCCGTACTTAGGTCGATTCGGGTTCCCAAGGCTTCTTGTACTGCTTGCCAGAAATGTGAAGTAAAATGACTGTCTCTATCTGAAATAATCGAAAGAGGTACTCCGTGTCGAGATACTATTTCATCGATGTATATTTGAGCAAGTTTTTCGGTGGTGTAGTTGTTACGGATGGGAATAAAGTGTGCGGATTTGGTTAATCGGTCCACAATTACCCAAATTGCGTTGTGTCCTTTAGAGGTTTTAGGAAGGTGTGTCACAAAGTCCATGGTAATTTGTTCCCATTTCCATTGTGGGATTTCGGGTTGTTGTAACATTCCCGAAGGTTTTTGATATTCCGCCTTTACCCTTGCACATGTTGCACATTTACTTACATACACGGCTATATCCTTTTTCATACCAGGCCACCAGTAAAATTCTTTGACATCCTTATACATCTTATCAGTACCTGGATGAATAGAATATTTGGATTTGTGTGCTTCATCAAGTATCAGCTTTCGGAGTTTATGAAGTGTTGGAATCCAGACCCGGTTTTTGTAATAATATACTTCATCGGTTTTCTTTTCAAAATTCTTTTCATTTCCATGTAGTTCTTTTTTTTCTAGCTGATCTGCCTTCAAGGCCTCATCTTGTGCAATGCGAACTTGTTCGGTTAGGCTACTTTGAACAATCATTCCGAGTGCTCGTACCCTTAGTGGTCTGATTCTGTCTTTTCGGCTTAAAGCATCAGCTACTACGTTAGCCTTACCCGGATGGTATTTAATCTCACAATCATAATCATTTAACAGTTCTACCCATCTCCTTTGTCTCATGTTTAGCTCTTTCTGATCGAATATGTGTTGTAAGCTTTTGTGATCAGTATAGATGGTACATTTAGTGCCATACAAGTAATGTCTCCAGATCTTCAATGCAAAGATAACTGCTCCCAATTCCAAATCATGGGTTGTATAATTCTTTTCATGTACTTTTAATTGTCGGGAAGCATATGCTATTACTTTCTTTCTTTGCATCAGTACGCATCCTAAACCTTTACGAGATGCGTCACAGTACACTACCAATTCATCTGTTCCATCTGGAAGGCTTAATATTGGAGCCTCACATAACTTCTGTTTTAACGTTTGGAAGGCCATTTCTTGTTCTTCTCCCCATTCATATGCTCGATCTTTTTGAGTTAGGAGAGTTAAAGGTTGTGCAATACTTGAAAAGTTTTCAATGAATCTTCTATAATACCCGGCTAGTCCTAAGAATTGACGAATTTCTCTTGGTGACTTAGGTACTTGCCAATTCTTAATGGCCTCAATTTTACTTGGGTCTACTTGGATCCCTTGATGGTTCACAATGTGTCCCAAAAACTGTACTTCTTGTAGCCAAAACTCACATTTGGACAACTTTGCGTATAACTTCTCTTGCCTCAATAATTTTAAGATTTCCCGCAAATGTTGTTCATGTTCCTCCTTACTTCTCGAATATATCAAAATGTCATCGATAAACACTATAACGAACTTGTCAATGTAAGGTTTGCAAACTCGGTTCATGAGGTCCATAAACACTGCAGGTGCATTTGTCAACCCAAATGGCATAACCAAAAATTCATAGTGACCATACCGAGTTCGGAAGGCTGTTTTTGGTAAGTCTTCTTCCTGAATTCTCACTTGATGATAACCAGATCTAAGATCAATTTTTGAAAAATACTTCGCACCTTGGAGCTGATCAAACAAGTCATCAATTCGAGGTAAGGGGTATCTATTCTTTACAGTCACTTTATTCAATTCTCGGTAATCAATACACATTCGAAAACTCCCATCCTTCTTCTTTACAAACAACACTGGTGCTCCCCACGGTGAGTAACTAGGGCGAATAAAACCCCTGTCCAGTAACTCTTGTAACTGGTTGGACAGTTCTTGCATTTCAGAAGGTGCAAGTCGATAAGGTGCCTTAGCAATGGGTGCTGCTCCCGGTATCAAGTCAATACGGAATTCAACTTGTCGGGTTGGTGGTAAACCAGGCAACTCATCGGGGAATACGTCTGAATACTCGTGTACCACTGGGATGTCTTCTATTCGTTTTTCCTCAGGTTCCTTAACTGTTACACTCGCCAAGTATAATGTACAACCTTGGCGTAAATATCTCAATGCCTTAAGTTGAGATATGAGAGGCAGTACCGTTCCAGATTTCTCACCTTGAACAATTATAGCTTCATTATTCGAAAGAGGTATTCTAACGGTCTTATCCTTACAAACAATTTCAGCTTTATACTTAGATAGCCAGTCCATACCGACTATAACATCGAAACTTCCCAATTCCACTGGAAGTAAATCAATAAGGAATGGGTGGTCGTTTAGGATAAGGGAACAGTCTCGGACTATTCGGTTAACAAGTATAGACTTACCGTTAGCGAGTTCTATAGTATATGGTTTTGTTAGTTCACTAACCGGCATATTTTCTAAAGGTAAGAAATTAACAGATACGAAACTTCTATCGGCACCCGTATCAAACAAAACTGAAGCATACTGACCCGAAACTAAGAATGTACCTGTCACCACATTCGGATCATCACGCGCTTCACCCGGTCCTAATACAAACGCGCGTCCCTTAGCTGCATTGGAGGTTGATGCTTGTGCTTGGTTCTGCCTTCTCACTGCACCCGGGTTCAAATTGGGGCAGTATCTCCGAAAGTGTTCCGTACTGCCACATTCATAGCAGGCACGGAGGTTCGTGGTAGGTGGGGTTTGTTGGTTGAGTTGTGGGCGGTTTGGTTGAGGTCGAGGGAGTTGAGTTGATTGCGGTGGACGGTTAATAATGTTGGTAGGGGTTCTGCAGTTGGGGGCATAGTGTCCCGTCCTTCCACACTTTTGACAGATGATCGGTTTACAATCACCCACATGATGAAAGTTACATCTTCTGCATTTGGGTAACGTCCCTTTATAAGTTTCTTGTTTTACATTAGAACTGGTCATGGCATAACTTCGGGTATTCGGACGAGCCCGCTTGTTTTGAAGATTCCATTGCATTCTTGTCCCGTAATCAGTTCGTTTTAAACTTGTTGTTTCCCCTGGCATTCTTATCACTCCACTTCTCATCAGATCAAACGTAACGACACCCGTTTGAGATACAGCACTTTCTAATGTCGGGTGGGCAACTGAATTTACTATACTTCTCACAGCAGGGGTCAGTCCCCAGATATAACGTTCAATTCGCTTCGCTTCCGGTGTAACTAACCATGGGACTAAGCGGGACAGTTCGTTAAAATGATTCGTGTATCCCACATGATCCGCTCCTTTCATTTCCAGATTCCATAACTCGTGTTCCAACCTCTGAATCTCACTTTTAGGACAAAAATGCTCTAGCATGAGGGTTTTTAATTCAGTCCATGACATACGATTAATAACATCTTGTCCCCTTATTTGGACTACCGTGTTCCACCACATCAGCGCTTGGTCTAGAAACATACTGGTAGCATATTTGACCACGCGATTCGGTGGACACTCACTGATATTAATTACTGATTCGGTCTTTTCTATCCATTTGACCAGTCCACTAGGTCCTTCAATACCCTTAAACTCAATTGGTTTACATGATGTAAATTGTTTGTATGAATACTCCTGACGCGAGGGTTCTCGGTTATTATTATTAGTTGTGTTAACAACCGGTACAGGGTTCGGGTTCGGGATATTATCAGGGTGCACAACAGGTTCCGGGTTCCCAGTGACATTCATAGTTGGGAGAGTGTTATTATTATTTATGACATTATCAGTATTCACCGGGGTAGTAACACCCGGGGCTACATTAGTGTCCGGCGGAGGTGTATTAACAGTGGCCGTGGTGGTGCTCGTAGGTTGATTAACAGTATTGTTAGCACGTATGCCTGCAGTGACTTGGGCTACAATTGTTGGTATCACTGCTTGTAGTTGACGAGCAATCATTGCGGCCACTTCCGCCTCAGACAAAGTGTTTGTTTTCTTCGGGGCCATTCTATAGAATAATCAATTATATAATAATCAATATCGTTTCACTATGATCAACACAACTTTACAATATTACACCTTCACAACACATAACTATGCCAAAAAAAACACGTTTGTATTAATTATAATCATTAATGTACATATGCATCCAAAATTAGCGCATAGGCTTAACCTGGTATAGGCCAGCGCTTGTATATGCGTATCAAAATTTGTCACCAAGTGACATGTAGACTTAACCCGATAAGGGCCAGTGCTTGAAATAGTACTAAACCACAAACAACTCCCAAGTCAGCCCAACATGCTGTAACAAAATGCTGCTTGGGATATCAAAAGACTATATACATAAGATCAGACTACGATGTCCTATCCATTCTTTGCGACATGGAACCACAACCAAACAACAGCAGCCACTAGGGCCGCATTAACCGCTAAACACGCCCCCAGTAGTATCATCGCTCGATCCTGACGCCCGTGGCTGTGAGCACTGGATCTCTGTACAATTCTGATTTCCTGCTGCATATACCTCATGTGATCATACATATCATGTCTATGCTGGTTTAGGCTATTTATCGTATGTGAGTGTTCTAAGAGCTGATCAGTTGCTAAACCAAACCATGCTGAATCAGAATGACGAGGTGGCTCGGGTACCGGGGCGGGTAAACCCCAAGTAGGAACAGGTATCTCCGTTACCCGGACACGCGATGTTTCTCCCCTATGGTACGTAGATCGAGGTGGGAAAGAAGTGTGCTCAGGTGGACGCACTGAAATACGAGCGGTCTGACGGTTTCTAATGGTAGGTGGGGGTACTGGTGCATGCTGTACAGGTGGAGTAGGGGATCTGGGTGCTCTAACAGGTGAACGATAAGCACTAGTAGCTCCCTGTTCTACTACATTCCTAGGGGATTCCCTAGGGGGATAGGTGTCACAACGATAACCCGATAAGTCGGGTTGGTCTGGGGGTACCTCGCGAGGAATTACCGCGTTTGCACCTTCTCCTATCTCCTCTGGTTCCTCCTCCGTTTCTTCTTCCGGATCCTCCTCCTCCTCCTCAGGCCTTGCTGGTAGGGCATTAGGTACACGATCAGTAGATCTTGACATATTCCTGCACAATGGTTAGTGATAAGAATAATATCCTTCTATATTAATCATAGTAAAATACATGTAGGTACTATATACATAAGCACAAATAATCAATTATATACACAAATATTTATTTATTATTATATTTTATACACATATGTTGCTGTTTTTACCTACTCGATTGTTTATCGACTTCTTCTCGAATTTCCTCGTACAAACAAGCCTGTTATTACGTTCCGGACCATAATAACCCACTTGTCCATTCGCGTTCATCACGAGAATCATTCGTGTATATTATTTAATATTATTTTATTCCCAAAGTTAATCGAGCCTACGGTTATCTTAGGGCATCCTAAGGGACATCCTAATTCTTTATAACCAATGGCTCTGATACCAACTTCTGTCACACCCCGACTAGGTAGTTGCGGAAGCGTAATACGGGAATGTAACAGATAACACTGGTATCAACAACATTGTTTATAAAGAAAATTCAACAGCTAATTTACATCATATTACATGGGTAGGTACTACGTTTACAAACTAGGTGAAAAACACATAACCGGTTGCGAGCTTCTTATACAGTATAAGATCAGCGTCTATTCACAGCTATTCAACTTTCTTCCTAACACCAAGCATGTAAGCAAATCATTCCACTTTTGCTTTACCTGAAAAGCATGTAAAACGGGTCAACTACGTCTAGTTGGTGAGTTTCAAGTTTCACGAGTTTCAATGAAATCAGTACACGAGTTCGTAAAGTCTACAGTGTGTATGTATATATGTCTGTGTATGATGTATTATACTAAGCCACAAGTGAAACCGAAACGAGCTAAAACACATGGCCTCCACTGCCCATGCACTCCCGTTGGCATTTAACAGCCAATTTGCCCCAAGTATGTACTATGTCTAACACCACATAGCAGTATGTAAAAATATAATGACAATGTGCAACTGGGTTTACATATGTTCCGGCATACCCCACCGGCTCTGTCAGTTGGGTTTGTCAAACCGATAGTACTATCCACACGTCACCGGCACGAAGTTAATCACTTGTGTTTGTGGGGACTTGTCAAGTGTTAGTACTTAGATAATCCACATCATCACACGTTTTCAAGTATATCAGTATATGTAAACATGCTTTTCACCCCAAAAGTTCGTAAAACAGTTTAGAAAGTGGGGGTCGTGAAACTCACCTTATTGTAGTTTGCACAGAAATTACGTGTCAGTAAGTCAAATGTCTCGTTTATAGCCTGATTCCTATAAACGGTATCGTATCGTTAATACTAGTACAGTGTTCAAGCTAAATCGGGCTGTATAGATAATCTGGGTATAGATGTTAGACCCAGAACATGACCATAGTCTTAGATTGTGACGTTGCATACTATGAAATGTTTAAAACTGGATTTGGCTCAGTTTCACCGTTTTCCGAGCCTAGCTCAGTTGATCGTTTATACGTTTCGGGATTAGGTAAGATCATATAAAACTTAAGTAAATATATTGATTGATAAAATGATTTGATTTATAAAAGAACTTTAAGGTTTCGGTGTCTGGTTTGACCGCAGGGTTCGTTTCCGTTTTCACACGGGTTTGATTATACAAAACGCGTACAATCCACCCGAATTGTCCGGAATTCTCGTAAAAAGTTCGTTTTTATCAATATCATTCAAAAATATGATATTTGACCACTTTTGACATTTTGACATACCAGTCAGTCCGTTAAACACAAAACTGCCGGTTTCGTTAAAACAATTATAATTTAAATCTTTAATAAATCATAACTAACTATGTAATTACATATAAATTATGTAAATTTTTGTAAAAATACATTAAGACATGGAAAATTTTATAAAAATATTTCCAGAAATTTTATGATTATTTATTTATTTATAAAAATTCATTTAATAGGTTATAATCATGTAATAAATGGCCCGTTTATATAAAACGACCTCCGAAAAATCCCATAATTTTTACCAAGGGCCTCATGTGACTACATAGCCCCTGCAAAATTTCCAGAACCTAACTCTTTTGACAAAATGCCTTTTTGTGCGGTTTTTCGGCTGTTAAAATTCGGTTAAGCCATGATCGCACAAACCATACTTAGACATTTCCAATGATTCCCAAACTTTACCAGTGATCTTACCATCCCATATAAAACTCCAAAACCAAGTTTCATAATTTTTCAATATGTTTAGCTATTTTTCCCAAATAAACGCTCATAAACGGGAATAAATTCGCCAAATATTCTCCGTTTATCGAAAAATTACCAAATTTGAACAGGGACTCATTTATATGATCCCTAATGTCCCTGCAAATTTTCACAAGCTAAAAACAAGCACGTCACAACCTAATACTAAACAGCCCCTAAACGAGTATTACGGGTTTACCTTGTCGGTTTTCGATGAATTTTGCTAGCTTAAACGACTTTCCGGGTCTCGGGTTGCAAACTCAGTATATCTACATATCATATAACATCAAACCAAGCATAAATCATCCATGTAACAGCCTTGATAATTAGGGTTTCGGTTTTGGGTTCAAACCGAACTTTCTAACCGTAAAAACGTTGTATTCATGTTCTAATCCGTGTTTTTGACCAAAAAAGTATATGTTCCAGGTTTGTAAACATGTTTAACATCAAAACATAATTTTACTTGATTTTTAGGGCTTTTGGATGGTTAAACATGTTTAACACTAATCAAAACATGTTTATATGATAATCATATGGATCAAACTTTGTTAAAACTTGTTAAAATTGAATCTTACCTTAGGGTTTTTGGAAGAAACTTGAGAGAACAGAGCTGGACCTCAAAAGTTTATATGTTGAAATGAATATCAATAGCTTAAGAATAAAGTTATGTAAAAGAAAACAAATGTGGTGTTTGGTAGCATGTTCCGATCGGAACTTCTTATGGAGCCTTAATGGGCTGTTTTGGCCCATTAATTTATATATACCAGCCCAAACATGAAAAGCCCATTTTAAGTTTAGTTCGGGTTCGGTTTTTCGCAAGAAAATTAATTCGGGTATGAGAAATAACATAAAAACGAGTGTTTTTCAGCTTATTCTTGTAAAATAAGAAAAACGTACTGACTCGTTGTAAAATTCCAAAATATTTTCACGGATGGCTTAGAACATGTCATATAAGTGTTTTATAAATCTTTTTCGGCTTAACGGATGCTACAATGCTTGTTTTGATATTAACGATTGCGTTTAAGCTTATAGCGTATCAATAAACGAAACCTTTTTCGTTTAAAGAGTTTTAAACGTACCGAGGCCTAAATATCAATATGTTAGCCTCTATAACATATATATAACTCGTATATGACCCCTCAGTACGTATACGGGTCATAATTAGTATCGGTCGGTTACTCGTTTAAGCACTACGAATTAACCGATTTGTCGTTTACTTGTTACGTAAGGAATATGGTGTACCTCGTTTTGTCATGAATGTCACATTGGAAGAGATGATGAAGCAAATCCTGGAGAGAGATCAAGTTACACAGAAAAAGTTTGCCGAACACGATTTGCTTTTCAAGAATCAACAATCTTCTATTCTCGATATTCAATGAACTGTTGGTGATATTGCTCGTCATTTAGAAGAAAGGTCTCCAGGTCAGTTTTCGGGTATTCCTCAAACTAATCCGGCTGCTCAAATGAAATCCATCTCCACTCGTAGTGGTAGGGTTTTTGGTCCGGAGGTAGTTAGTAAAGAAATTGGGAAAGATGGGGGAGATGAATTGGTAAATAAGGAGATAGAGGTAGAGGCTCCGGGTAAGTCACAAGTTAAAACACCAATTATTGAGCCACTAGTTGAAAAGAAGTCGGTTGGAGTTCGGCCGCCACCACACATCATTAACCCTGCCTATGTCCCGTATCCCGCTCGTATAAAGAATCAACAGTATACGAAAGATTACGGGCATTTTCTCAATATATTTAGCCAATTGAATGTCAACCTCCCGTTCGTCGAAGTCCTCCAGCATATGCCTAAGTACGCCAAATTTTTGAAAGATCTTCTTAAAAGAAAGGATAAGTTGGAGGAGTTGTCGACTATACCGCTGAATGGAGAGTGTTCTGTGGTGGTTCTTAATAAAGTACTGGAAAAATTACGCGACCCCGGCGTGTTTACCATTCCATGTCTTTTCGGAAGTGACACGACGTGTCAAGCATTGTCCGATCTTGGAGCTAGCATAAACCTCATGCCATATTCTTTGTATGAAAAGTTGGGCCTCAGAGAGCTCACCCCTACTCGTATGACGTTGTCTTTAGCCGATCGTTCCGTTAAGTATCCGAGGGGTGTCGTGGAGAATTTACTTGTTAAGGTAGATAATTTGGTTTTTCCCGCATATTTTGTTGTTTTAGATGTGGAGGCCGACGAGAGAGTTCCTATTATTTTGGGTCGTCCATTCTTACGTACCGCTAGGGCGATCATTGACGTGTTTGAAGTTAAGATAACTCTTAGAGCCGGTGATGATAGTGCCACTTATTTGGCCAAGTCCATGAGACATCCGAGTGGTCAAGATGGTCTCATTGATCCATGTCACCCGGTTTACTCGATAGAATCATTCATCGCGGGCATGGATTCTAGTCTTGACGATTCCCGTTCGGCAAGTTTATGTGTGGGGAAGGGGCGAGAGGTTTCTAGTTCTCGAGAAATGGTAAAGTGTGTTAGAGAAAGAGGTGGTGGAAAGCGTAAGGTTGAGAAGGTTCGTGGGGTTAGAAGGAAGAAGAAAAAGGTTGATGAATGGTCGGAGCGTGATTTGGAATCTTTGAGGGCATTGGAGTTCTACCGAGGTGGAGGAAGCTCCACTCGGTCCGCCACTTGATTCGTATAACATGGGTTCTTGAGTGAAAACTCAAGTGTAGAGTTTGTATATTTTCTTTTATTTTTATTTTTTATTTTCTTTGAGTCCCTAACGTAGTTTTTTGTAGTTTTTCTTTGTTTTTGTGTTTTTAAGTTTTGCTAGTTTGGAGATTGAACGAGCTAGAGAGACGATCCCCAGGTTGAGTATAATGAAAAAACAAGTGTGGGGATAATGGAGCAGTGGAGCCTTATACTTTATATTTATTATTTGCTGCTAATTATTCATGATTTATTTGTCGGTTGATGAAAATACTTTGAATGCATAATATCTATCATTATGATAAGATACATTTTTAGATATGTTTATTTTGTTTTTCCGCTTACGTTCGTGAGAGAAGGAGTTACCATTTGCTGAGCACGTTCGTACTTAGAGGGCATTCATGGAAGAAGATTTTGCCATCATATTTCATGCGCATATAACCAGCTAAGTCTTTTCCATTATCTAGCTTATTAACTTTTTAGTTTGCTTTTGCTTTTAATGTTTAGGTTTTTTATAGTTTTTTTTGTAGTCCGACTTTATTTTTATTTTAAGTCGTCTTTATCCTTGCATTGAGGAAAATGCAAAATTTAAGTGTGGGGATAGGATATTTGAGTCGTAGTTTAAATTTAACTTATTAAAAAAAATAACAAAAAAATTTTGAAAAAAAAGGAAAATGTTTAAAAATGTCCTTTGAAGTTAGTTTTTTGCGTTAAAGTGGGAGATGATGATTTTAACGGAAATTGGTTTTTCAAACTACTAATAATATGAGATAAATAAAAGAAAGCGCACTTAACTTGGGATGTGTCGGTAGGCTCAACCTTGAAAATGAAAGGGCAATTTGATAAAATAGGTCGGAAATTTTTTGTGGGTAAAGAGTTTTGTCTGTAGAAAATAAGTAATGAAAGGTTAGCCATACTCAAGCCTCAATTCTTTGTATGAAAAGTGGAAATATCATAAAGTTTGAAAAAGTTTAAAAATTTGAATACGTTATCATATGATGCTTGGGTAGGTTTAACGTTAGAGTATGCCGTGTAGCATGTAATATAAATCTTAAACTGCTAGCTTTAGTGTTTTACACATCATTGGCGTATGGTTTTTGTGACAATCGTCAATTTCAGGTTAACTCCGTTAACTCCGTTAACTCAACCCCGTCAATTCAAACTTAAAGATCACTGAATCTATTACGCACACCTCATTACATTTAAACTAGGGTTTAAATGACGCTTGACACTTACTACATGTGTAGTCTTTCGGGAATTGCACCGAAACGCAAACGAGTTGACGCAAACAATTGGTGAATAAACGAAAAACGTCAAAACAATAATTATGTGATAATTATGTGTTAGGCTTATGTGTTATGTGATTACATTGTTTAAGAAGTTAACTCAAGATGCAAACTAATTACTTTGGGCTAGTAAACTAATAAATTGAAGTGGAGGGACCTAGATGTAACATGATTATTATTAATAACATTATAAACCCTAGCCTCTCTTTCTCTCCTCTCCCTCTACCCCGATCGGACCCCCCTCCCCCTTGCTCAAAGCTGCCGCCATTCACACACACACATACAAGCAATTTTTCAAGCTTTTGATTGAAGATTAAGGTGCTAGGAAGGTATAAACGACTATCCCTTGCATCCTTTATACTTAATTTCGATTTTTAGTGGGTTAATTAAAAACCCTAGGGCCGATTTTTGTATATAAGTTGTGTTCATATGTCTTGTTTGATTTGATGATGTATTGATGATGATTTGATAACTAGAATGGATATTATTACATGTTAATTGTTGTGTCTTTGATTTTGAGATCAAATAAAACCCTAACCATGTATGTATGGTGTAATTGATATGCATGGATAGTAGTTATGGTGTCTAGAGTGTTTTATGAATGAATTGTGGTCTATAGATGGTTAAATTGTTGAGTTTTGTTGCAAACAGTTTCTGGACAGATTGTGTTGTTGATGTTCAACTGACTGTAACGGGGTGTAAATGTGAAAACTGATTGAGATAATTGATACTACAGTAAACTAGGTTGAGTCTAGTTTCTAAAGAATGTAAATTTGCAATTTTTAGACGTGTAAAAGTTAACCTTTATGATTTTACAAAAACGTTGTGCAAAGCTGAGTTGTTAGACCTGCTGTTAGGTTGTTTTGTAAATGTTATATCTCATGAACTACGAGACCAATTGGGTTGGTTATACTTCTGAAAGTTGACTTGTTGAGTTAGGAACCTAACCCAAGTGGTCTTGCAATTATTGGATTTTTTGTTTAACGGTAATTTCAAATAACATTCTGTTGCGCATAAATTTGACTGTTATGAGTTTGCTGGGGTAAATTGATCTTTGTGAGAAATATGTATGGAATAAAAATACAACAAAATATGTTCTGGAAACCTAACACATACATGCTTTTGTGATGATTTTTGGTAAATTAATTGTGATGCTATGATAGGTGGGATAGACTAGTTTTTCAAGAAGAATTCTGTCGTTAAGAAACTAGTTGCTGAATTTTGTGAAAGTTGCATGAAACATGGTGATTGCTAATTTATTATCGTGTTTTGACCAAATTTCCCTTTCGGGGGATAATTGCTAACTAATTGTCGTATTTTGACCAAAATACCCTCGCGGGGAATAATTGCTAGTTAATTGTTATGTGTTGACCAAATTGCCCTTACGGGAAGAAATTGCTAGTGATGTACATTATGAATACATGACACGTAAATAATTGCTCACACATGCAACGTATCACAAATGTACTTGTTAAAGTCACACACGATTCACAAACGAAACACGAAACATACTGTGTGCATAGGTATTATGTGCCGGGTCTAGAGACTCGATAATATTCCGACACTTAGAAAAATCTCTTTATTGTTTTAGAACGCTAGAGAGAGTTTTTCTGTGACGCACATCTTGGTGATTTATTTTGGGAATACTTCGCAAACAGTGAGTTCACTTACCCCTTTTAAACTGTTTTCAAACGCTTTTCACTTGGGGAGATAACATACTCCGAAAACGCATTTAAGATTTTGTTAATATAGATTATATATCACTTGTAAAGACTAAGTGGCAAACGCAATAACTAAAGTCCTTCATTCACATCGAACCGTTTAATATTGGATAATAGCGAGTCATTGTTGAGTAGTACTACTGGGTTTGACAAACCCCACCCAACGCTAAACTCGACTGGAGGTCGAGTGGGTGTAATCTTGGCTAAACACATACCATGGTCGGGATAGACCAGGTGGCAAGGCAAATGATAAACAGTCAGCTTCGGTGTCGAACACTTAGTAATACTTGTTTTATAGGCTAGCTACCTATAGATATATAATTGACATAACACTATCTGGCAACGCAAACCGCTGAACGCAAAACGCAGAACGCAAATGCTAAACGCTTTATTTTATATAAACTTGTGAACTCACCAACCCCGTGTTGACACTTTAAGTATGTTATTCTCAGGTAGCCGAGGCGGGCGCGCGGTATAGGATCATGCATTATCTGAAACTCTTTTGTTTATGCAAACTGATTTTTACCTGTTGTTATGGGGTTTTTCAAGTCGTCCTGCGTGACGCAATTTTTATCTTTTGGTTTTTTTTTACGCTTCCGCACTTATTTTCATCTAAACGTTTTTATGGTTTGATTATAACTAATGATTCCGATCCTGTTAGTTCACACCCTCTGACGGTAAAACTCCGTTAGTGGATTTTGAGGGTGTGACAGATTGGTATCAGAGCCATTGGTTATAGCGAACTAGAAATTGCATGCATACTAGACTATAACCGCGACGACCCATTATTATAATGATACGCACTGCATATGTTTGTGTAGTCTTTGTTATCTTATCTCTTTACCTCTTTCACTCATACGCGCGCATACACGGCTTACCTGTAGGGATGTCGACGCCACCCTCATCATCATCCGATCCTATGACTCATGCTCATGGGATAGAACCACAGATACCTACCGCATCGCCACCCCGTGTAGTCCCGGAACTCGAAGCCCCTGCACCGAAGAGGTATCACTTATCCGGAGGCATGTACGAAAACGAAGTTAGTTGGGATTGGTACCCTAATATGATCAGACGTATGGTTTATCGTGAACAAGTTCCCCCGTTACCTCACCCGAACTATCTTGCTTACCCCAACACTCTACCACCCATAACCGAACCTGTGGAGCGAGTTCTCGCAGCTGTCGTTTATTTTTTGGAGCGTGATGTGGGTTACATGCGCTATACGAGAGCGAACGTTTCCGGACTGTTAAAGGATGGAACCGAGACTAAGGAGGAAATTTCCCGCATGACAGCGGCAATGAAGGAAATGCAAGAGGCTAGTGATCAACAGATGAAGATTATGAGAAAGATGCAAGTCGAGATGGTAGACTTGCAAGAGCAACTCCAAGTAGCAAGGACCCGAACCGAGATAGCTTTAGAGCGTTGCGATGTCCTACAAATGCAAATTGCTCAGAACGCGGCCGAACCTGAGGCATAGCCTGAAGCGGAACCCGAGGAAGATCCTGAGGAGGAACCTGAGGAGGAACCTGAGGAGGATCCCGAGGAAGATCCCGAGGAGGAACCTGAAGAAGAACCGAAGGAAGAACCGGCTGAGGAGGAGGCACACTCAGAGGTGTCCTCAGATGATGACATCTAATGATGATAACACCTAGATGGAGGGGCTGTCTCCATCCAAACTATTATTTTCTATGATATTAAGTATTGGTTTTAAATACTTTGTAGCGAATACAATGGTTTTAATCATGTATTATTATTTGGATTAATATGTGGTTGTGATGTGATGTTTGTTTCTTATTTATTTCTTACCTATCTTTTTATTACATGTATGGCGTGTTGCATATGAAAGAAAAATTCATGTTTAACATTTTATGCTGTGATTCTAGGAAATGGCAGGAAGAAACGCTGGACACGGACGTGGTAACATCAACTTGACTGCAGCAGAACTCCAAACTCTGCTGAACGACCACGCGGCGGCCGCTCTAGCTGCACATGTTCAGAACCAAGCTGGAGGTCCAATTGGAACGTGTACCTTCAAGAATTACCTTGACTGCAAGCCCAGTACGTTTAAAGGCACTGAGGGAGCTATAGGCTTCCTGCGTTGGGCTGAGAAGGCCGAATCGGCGTTTGAGATGTGTAATTGTCCCCCTGCCAGTAGAGTCAAATTTGCTGCTGGAACACTTGAAGATTCTGCCCTCACTTGGTGGAATTCGAACGTACAGATTCTTGGATTGGAACTAGCTAACGCGATGAACTGGGAGGAGTTCAAAAACATGATGCGAGAGGAGTACTGTCCGAGAGAGGAGATTGCAAAGTTGGAATCAGAATTTTGGTCATTGAAGATGGTGGGTTCGGAAATCGAAGCCTACACTACCCGTTCTCACGAGTTAGCTGTGATGTGTCCACGGATGGTAGATCCGCCGAGTAAGAGGATTGAAATGTATATTGATGGGTTAGCACCGCAAATTCAGGGCATGGTGACGTCATCCAGACCAGCCACGATTCAACAAGCGATGCGGTTAGCTCACAAACTGACGGATCAGGCAGTGACCCAAGGTGCGTTACCACCTAGGGGTTCAACCACTAAAGCCCGTGACAACCCGAGCACTGACAACAACAGCAACAGCAACCCGAGCAGCGGAAAGAGAAAGTTTGACAACACCAGATCCTCATCCTCGAACCCCCCACAGCAACACCACTACTGTAAGCCCGAACCCATTCGGAGCTTCAACAATCAGAGTCACAACAATAATAACAACGGTAGCGGGCAGGGTTCGAGTGGCTATGCTGGGAGATATCCGAAGTGCAACAGGTGTAACTATCATCATGCTGGCCCGTGTGACCATGTCAAGTGTCTGAGATGCGGAAAGATGGGTCACCAGGCAAAGTAATGTAGAGGAGACCTTGCGGAAAAGGGTGCTCCTAAACCACCCATGACAACCAAGGGATGTTTTGAGTGTGGACAAGAGGGACATTTTAAGAAGGACTGCCCTAAGCTGAAACAGAACGACGGCAATTGAGGTAATGGAAGTGGCAGTGGTGGTGGAAACAATGGTAAAGGAAGAGCTTTTGTTATTGGGTCGGGTCAAGCCCGCAATGATCAGTACGTAGTGACTGGTAAGTTCCCTGTGAATGATTGTTTTGCTTCTGTATTGTTTGACACTGGAGCTGATAGGAGTTTTGTGTCGAAAGCCTTTAGTCAACTCTTAGACTTAACACAAACCCCGTTAGATGCTAAGTTTCCAGTAGAATTAGCCGACGGAAAGTCTGTAGAAACGACTCATGTACTTGCGGGATGTAAGTTAAAACTGTCAGGTCATGTTTTTGATATCGACCTTATTCCTTTTACGCTTGGTAGTTTCGATGTCGTGGTCGGCATGGACTGTTTATCCGAGAACCGAGCGGAGATTATATGTCACGACAAGATAGTCCACATTACTACCCCTTCCGGCGAGATCATCTCGATTCAAGGTAAGAGAAGCGGCATGACCACCAGCGTCATCACCCTCATGAAGGCGCAGAAGTATCTACGAAAGGGTCATCCGACAATTTTGGCGCATATTGTTGAGAAACCCGCGGAGGAGAAGCAAATTGAAGATATACCGATTGTGCGAGATTTTCTGGAAGATTCCCGGAGGATTTGCCTGGACTCCCTCCTATACGACAAACCGAATTCCAAATCGGGCTGACACCCGGTGCAGCACCCATAGCACGAGCCCCGTATCGGCTCGCACCGGCGGAGCTTCAGGAACTGTCCACTCAGTTGCAAGATTTATTGGATAAAGGTTTTATCCGACCTAGCTCATCGCCATGGGGAGCCCCCGTCTTATTTGTCCAAAAGAAGGACGGGACTTTCCGCATGTGTATCGACTACCGGGAGTTGAACAAGGTGACGGTCAAGAACCGTTATCCTTTACCTCGAATTGATGATCTGTTTGACCAGCTCCAAGGATCGAGTTACTACTCGAAGATCGATCTGCGGTCTGGTTACCATCAACTATGAGTGCGCGAAGAAGAAATCTCAAAGACGGCTTTCAGAATACGGTATGGTCACTACGAGTTTTCGGTTATGCCTTTTGGCTTAACTAACGCACCAGCCGTATTTATGGATCTCATGAATCGCGTATGCAAGGCGTACCTCGACAAGTTTGTGATTGTATTTATCGATGATATTCTCGTCTACTCCAAGGACAAGGCTGACCACGAGGAACACTTAAGGGTAATTATGGAATTATTGAAGAAGGAACAATTGTATGCTAAACTCTCGAAATGCGAATTTTGGCTTCACGAGGTTCACTTTTTAGGACATGTGATCAATGAGAACGGTATCCATTTCGATCCCGGTAAGGTAGAGGCCATCAAAAACTGGGAAGCACCTAAGACTCCGACTGAGGTGCGGCAATTCCTAGGGCTGGCCGGCTACTACCGACGTTTCATCGAGGGATTTTCAAAGATTGCTCAACCCCTCACCGCTTTGACTCACAAAGGCACTAAGTACAATTGGGGTGACGCTCAAGAATCCGCTTTTCAACTGTTGAAAACCAAACTCTGTAGCGCCCCTATTTTAGCCCTACCCGAGGGAACAGAGAATTTCGAGGTACATTGTGACGCATCGATACAAGGTCTCGGAGCTGTGGTGTTTGCCCTTAAGATATGGAGGCATTACTTGTACGGTACCAAGTTTACCATTTACACCGACCACAAGAGTCTCTAACATATCTACGATCAGAAGGAGCTGAACATGCGACAGGGTCGTTGGGTCGAGCTACTTAAAGATTATGATTGTGCCATCAAGTACCACCCTGGCAAGGCCAATGTAGTGGCCGACGCCCTCAGTAGAAAAGAAACCGATAAACCCAGGCGAGTACGAGCATTGCAACTCACGATTCATGTCAGCTTACCCGATCAGATTCGCGATGCACAACTTGAAGCTTTGAAGGATGATAATCTTCCATCGGAATTCATGCGGGGCATGAACAGGCAACTTGAAACCAGATCGGACGGGGTCCGATATTTTGAGAACCGGATTTGGGTTCCACGGTACGGAGAGTTGAGAACTCTGGTGATGGACGAAGCACACAAGTCCCGATATTCTATCCACCCTGGCTCAGATAAAATGTATCATGACTTAAAGGCACTTTACTGGTGGCCAAATATGAAAGCCGACATTGCCACCTACGTGAGCAAATGCTTGACTTGTGCCAGAGTCAAAATAGAATACCAGAAACCATCTGGTCTACTGCAACAACCGGAACTTCCCATGTGGAAATGGGAACACATTTCAATGGACTTCATCACGGGATTACCTAAAACACCGACGGGATGCGATACCATCTGGGTGATCGTTGACCGGTTGACTAAGTCTGCACACTTTTTAGCGATTAAGGAATCAGACAAAATGGAAAGATTGACTCGCGTCTACATGAAGGAAGTAGTGTCTAGACACGGAGTGCCTGTCTCAATCATTTCTGAACGAGATTCCCGTTTCACTTAGCACTTTTGGAAGTCGCTACAAAGCGCACTAGGCACCCGTGTTGATATGAGCACAGCATACCATCCTCAGACGGATGGGCAAAGTGAACGAACTATTCAGACCTTAGAGGACATGTTGCGTGCATGTGTGTTGGATTTCGGAAAAAGCTGGGAACCTCACTTACCTTTGGTAGAGTTTTCGTATAATAACAGCTACCACGCAAGTATTAAAGCAGCGCCGTTTGAAGCACTGTACGGGCGAAAGTGTCGATCACCTCTCTACTGGGCAAGGTGGGTGACAGCCAAATCACTGGTCCAGAACTGGTACTCAAAACTTCGGAAAAGATTGTTCAAATCCGAAATCGCATGGCAGCAGCACGAGATCGCCAAAAGAGTTACGCCGACAAGCGCCGAAAACCCCTCGAATTTCAAGTGAACAATCAAGTGTTACTCAAAGTCTCACCTTGCAAAGGTGTGGTTCGCTTTGGGAAGCGAAACAAACTCAACCCAAGATATGTTGGCCCTTATCGAATAACTGAGCGCATTGGTCCGGTGGCGTACCGACTGGACCTACCAACGGAACTCAGTGGCGTACACAATGTATTCCACGTATCCAATTTGAAGAAATGCCTATCCGATGAAACCCAAGTAGTCCATTTGGACGAACTGCAAGTTGACGAACAGCTACGCTTCATTGAAGAACCAGTCGAAGTTTTGGATTGGGAAACCAAAACACTCAAGCACAGCAAAATTCCAATCTTTAAGGTTCGTTGGAACTCGAGACGTGGACCGGAGTTCACGTGGGAACGCGAGGATCAAATGATGAAAAAGCATCCTCACCTTTTTGAAGGGCTGACCAAACACCGGAAACCGCAAAACCCGTCAAACCGTCAGAAATCACCGGAGGTATGAATTAAATTTCGGGACGAAATTTATTTCTACTAGGGGATGATATGACAAACTGAAAATTTTTCTTACTTTTTCAGACACTCATCACGACTTGACTCAAATTTTCGAGACGAAAATTCTTTAACATGGGAATGATGTGACAATCGTCAATTTCAGGTTAACTCCGTTAACTCCGTTAACTCAACCCCGTCAATTCAAACTTAAAGATCACTGAATCTATAACGCAGACCTCATTACATTTAAACTAGGGTTTAAATGACGCTTGACACTTACTACATGTGTAGTCTTTCGGGAATTGCACCGAAACGCAAACGAGTTGACGCAAACAATTGGTGAATAAACGAAAAACGTCAAAACAATAATTATGTGATAATTATGTGTTAGGCTTATGTGTTATGTGATTACATTGTTTAAGAAGTTAACTCAAGATGCAAACTAATTACTTTGGGCTAGTAAACTAATAAATTGAAGTGGAGGGACCTAGATGTAACATGATTATTATTAATAATATTATAAACCCTAGCCTCTCTTTCTCTCCTCTCCCTCTACCCCGATCGGACCCCCCCTCCCCCTTGCTCACGGCTGCCGCCATTCACACACACACATACAAGCAATTTTTCAAGCTTTTGATTGAAGATTAAGGTGCTAGGAAGGTATAAACGACTATCCATTGCATCCTTTATACTTAATTTCGATTTTTAATGGGTTAATTAAAAACCCTAGTGCCGATTTTTGTATATAAGTTGTGTTCATATGTCTTGTTTGATTTGATGATGTATTGATGATGATTTGATAACTAGAATGGATATTATTACATGTTAATTGTTGTGTCTTTGATTTTGAGATCAAATAAAACCCTAACCATGTATGTATGGTGTAATTGATATGCATGGATAGTGTTTATGGTGTCTAGAGTGTTATATGAATGAATTGTGGTCTATAGATGGTTAAATTGTTGAGTTTTGTTGCAAACAGTTTCTAGACAGATTGTGTTGTTGATGTTCAACTGACTGTAACGGGGTGTAAATGTGAAAATTTATTGAAATAATTGATACTATAGTAAAATAGGTTGAGTCTAGTTTCTAAAGAATGTAAATTTGCAATTTTTGGACGTGTAAAAGTTAACCTTTATGATTTTACAAAAATGTTGTGCAAAGCTGAGTTGTTAGACCTGCTATTAGGTTGTTTTGTAAATGTTATATCTCATGAACTACGAGACCAATTGGGTTGGTTGCACTTCTGAAAGTTGACTTGTTGAGTTAGGAACCTAACCCAAGTGGTCTTGCAATTATTGGAATTTTCGTTTAACGGGAATTTCAAATAACATTCTGTTGCACATAAATTTGACTTTTATGAGTTTGCTGTGGTAAATTGATCTTTGTGAGAAATATGTATGGAATAAAAATACAAAAAAATATGTTCTGGAATCCTAACACATACATGCTTTTTTGATGATTTTTGGTAAATTAATTGTGATGCTATGATCGGTGGGATAGACTAGTTTTTCAAGAAGAATTCTGTCGTTAAGAAACTAGTTGCTGAATTTTGTGAAAGTTGCATGAAACATGGTGATTGCTAATTTATTATCGTGTTTTGACCAAATTGCCCTTGCGGGGGATAATTGCTAACTAATTTTCGTATTTTGACAAAAATACCCTCACGGGGAATAATTGCTAGTTAATTGTTATGTGTTGACCAAATTGCCCTTACGGGAAGAAATTGCTAGTGATGTACATTATGAATACATGACACGTAAATAATTGCTCACACATGCAACGTATCACAAATGTACTTGTTAAAGTCACACACGATTCACAAACGAAACACGAAACATACTGTGTGCATAGGTATTATGTGCCGGGTCTAGAGACTCGATAATATTCCAATACTTAGAAAAATCTCTTTATTGTTTTAGAACGCTAGAGAGAGTTTTTCTGTGACGCACATCTTGGTGATTTATTTTGGGAATACTTCGCAAACAGTGAGTTCACTTACCCCTTTTAAACTGTTTTCAAACGCTTTTCACTTGGGGAGATAACATACTCCGAAAACGCATTTAAGATTTTGTTAATATAGATTATATATCACTTGTAAAGACTAAGTGGCAAACGCAATAACTAAAGTCCTTCATTCACATCGAACCGTTTAATATTGGATAATAGCGAGTCATTGTTGAGTAGTACTACTGGGTTTGACAAACCCCACCCAACGCTAAACTCGACTGGAGGTCGAGTGGGTGTAATCTTGGCTAAACACATACCATGGTCGGGATAGACCAGGTGGCAAGGCAAATGATAAACAGTCAGCTTCGGTGTCGAACACTTAGTAATACTTGTTTTATAGGCTAGCTACCTATAGATATATAATTGACATAACACTATCTGGCAACGCAAACCGCTGAACGCAAAACGCTGAACGCAAACGCTAAACGCTTTATTTTATATAAACTTGTGAACTCACCAACCCCGTGTTGACACTTTTAGTATGTTATTCTCAGGTAGCCGAGGCGGGCACGCGGTATAGGATCATGCATTATCTGAAACGCTTTTGTTTATGCAAACTGATTTTTACCTGTTGTTATGGGGTTTTTCAAGTCGTCCTGCGTGACGCAACTTTTATCTTTTTTTTTTTTTTTTTTTTTACGCTTCCGCACTTATTTTCATCTAAATGTTTTTATGGTTTGATTATAACTAATGATTCCGATCCTGTTAGTTCACACCCTCTGACGGTAAAACTCCGTTAGTGGATTTTGAGGGTGTGACAGTTTTATAACCTTAAATCTTGTATTTATGGGATGCCCCGGGTCCGGAGACTATGGGTCTGTATGCGGACTATTCATCTGGGTATTCACAATTCCAAACGGGGATGTGAAAATTTAAAATAAAGCTAAAAAAGGAGCAAACCCGCAGATTTCTGCCACGTAAGTCTTTAAACATGATCACAAAAAGTACAAAAGTACAAATGTATTACAGACTTGATCATCCACGCTGTTAGCCATTTGGGGTCCCCTTGCTCGCGTCTCATTAAGAAACGGACCACAAGGGACACGCCACATGTAAGCCCTACAAATGAAATTTTGCATACTCACATATGGTAATGGTTTGGTGTATTGCTTGATAACGGGGGTATGTCATGTTGTGGGGAACACTAGCTATTAATTAATTGAACCCTAATCATTTCTAATGGCTGCTTGGTAGACTTTGATGCTTAAGCTTAGGTGGATAAACAATACCCTAAATCGTCTTAACTATTCATAAAAATAGAACAACAAAAATTTTAAATCTGCTAATTTTGAGGTTTAAGTCAAGTTGGGGTGGTCTGGTCCGGTAAAAGCTGAAAATAAGTAGGTCTTAATTGTGTAAACCACTGAGTAATATTATTGTCAGATTTTATTTTATCCTGGTAAAGATTAAGGCATGGGTTTAAGTGGACAACAATATCGGTGATCGCGGGTTTTGCATTTTCTAAGCTTTAAAAATTAACCTATATGTTTGTAAGACTTTAATTTTCCGATTCTGATCCAACTGCATCATACTTTTTCAGGGACGAAAAAAGAGTAAGTGTGGGGATATTTGATATACGTCTATTTATACATCTCGAATCCCTTGTAAAGTTATGTTTATTTAATATTTTGAGTTCGGTTTAGTTCATGTTTCGTTTATCTTTTATTAATTTAAGGTCTTGAGCCTCGTTTATTATATGTCTACAAGTTTTATATCTTATGGTGTCTTGCACGTTAAACTCAATTCTTTCTATCTTTTCATGCGAAGTTTTTGTTCGTTTTGTTCGTTATTGATTACATGATTACTTCACTTACGAGTTTTGATTTATTTTCATGTAGCTGGTGGCTTGGTGATCAAGGGAAAGAAGGTCTAGAAGGTTCTATCGTTGCTTGCAAGTTAAGGATGAGATCTAACTTATTTAAAGAAACAAATAACAAGAAAAATTCGTGGGCTATGTTTGGAGGGCGCCGCACCACGCTAAGGCAAAGGACCAAGGTGGCCGCCGGGCGCCTAGGCCTTCTGGTCAGCTAAAAGTTGCAAGCCCAAGCCCGATTTTCGTTATATAAACATCTTATTGCAAACCTAGCCGAATCTAGAGTTTTTGGCAGCCGATTTTGAGAGAATTACCAAGGGTTTGAAGGTGATTTGAAGCTAGGAACCAAGGAGGATCGAGAGAGCTTCATCCGGGTGTTCAAGGATCAATCGTAAAGGGTTTTATCGCTCTAACTTTCGTTCTTTGTTCATTATTTGTCATGTCTTTCCTCTTTGTTTTTAATACTTGTTTAGGATTGTTTTTAATAATGATTCTAGGCTAGACTTCATGTCTACCTAGGTTTGATGAACATGTTTGACGCTTGATTCTTGCTTTGGACAATGTTTTGATTATGGTTTTGTTAATTTAATAGTAAAAGACTTGGTTTTGTTTTCATGATGCGTATAAGTATTTATTATCTTGATTGATTATTAATTATTGCTTCACATAGATCTTTTATCTTTTGATTGTGTTCTTTAGATTTAGGGTTTATGTTTAAATCATTACTTGGTGTTTTGATTATTGTGATTAAATGGGCCTACTAGATCATAGAAGCTTGTTGATAGTTGGTTAGGATTTTGAATGTTTTGCTAAATTCCAATAGCTGTAAGGTGAGGAGTTATTCATGTGTCTTGGTCAATTTTATGCTATGATTGATAGTGACAATATTCTTGCTTATTGTGTTGATCCATGTTCATGATGTCATGTTTAGCTTTTCAAGTTATCTAGGGTTTAGTGTTTCTTAAGATTGCTTGCTTTAGATCCTATTAATTAACCCTAATTGATGACTTTGCGGAATTCAATATTACTGATTGCTTAATAATCTAATAATTATCTTTGGGATGCCGCTTGAATCGGTCAAGGGTTCTTTAGGGTTTATTAGATGAATACGTTTAGAAATCAGTTCCCATAATCATGTTATTTGTTCATTGCTTAATGATTGTTGATACATGGGATTCTTACCTAGGTAGATTGCTTCTCTGATTGGTTTTGATCTTGTGATTTATCTGCTTGTTTTCTCGTTTGCTTGTTTATTTACTTTCTTAGTTTAATATTAGTTTAAAAACCCCCTTAAAACATTAATAATAAATAGTCGTGGCGTAAGTCGAGTCTAATTAGTTAATTTACGTAATTTATAAAGTCATGTGGGTTCGATATTCCGGACTTTCTTAGCTTTAATACAATTGACCGGCTCACTTGCCGGTGTTTTGTTTAGTTGAGTCTTAGGTCTAGTTTTTATTACTTGTTTAATTTAGTTAATATTTAATTGACTTTTTTCTCCACATCACCCTATAAGCAAGATACAAGATTTAAGTTCATCACCAAGCTAAACCATAACCTAAAAACGAGTAAAGGTATGTTCTTGATCTTTAATGTTTATGCTTTTATGAACAGTTAGCCATGAAATTAAACCCTAGAGTAGATCGGGTCTAGACAAGCCATAAAGTTGCAAACTTGATGAATAAAGTGGACTAAACGAACTTATGGATATGAACGGCCCTTTTAAAGAAACCCTAGATCTAGTTTAGAACATCTTTAGCCCTAAAGGTTCAAACTTTATGGTCTCTCGGGTCACGTTTTGGCCGAAAACGGTTAGGGAAACATTTATGGGTCAATACCGAGCCATAGTAAGATTTTAGGGATAAAAACGAGTAAAAATAATGATATTAAAGGACCAACCCGTGGCCAAGTATTCAACTCATTCGCTTACTTTTGATAAACTCGCTTACAGTTTTGACTCGCTTACAAATATGACTCGCTTACAATTATGACTCGCTTACAATTATGACTCCCTTACAAATATGACTCGCTTAGAATTATGAATCACTTACAATATGACTCGCTTACATTATCATTAGCTTACAATGTTCATTAGCTTACAATGTTCATTAGCATACGATGTCCATTAGCTTACAATGTTCATTAGCTTACAATGTTCATTAGCTTACAATGTGGTCATTAGCTTACAATATGGTCATTAGCTTACATTGTGGTTATTATCTTACAATGTGGTCATTAGCTTACAATGTGATCATTAGATTACAATGTGATCATTAGAGTACAAATGCTTTGGGGTTTAAGGTAAAATATAATAAATAAAAAGTAATCTAAAACAAGACCATTAGATTAGACTAGACTTAGCCATTTTGGTTGAGATATGAACATTATAATTAGGAAAAGTATTGATATTTGTAATTATTATACATTCAGCAGAGCTCAATTAAAGAAAGGGATAATGATTAACGGAGAGCGAAACAGGATCCATGTGAGTTTCTAGCCCCATTCCTTGTTAGATTTTCGGGGCTGTGTGCATAATCGATGTGATTAGTTAATAAACTTACCTTAAGTGGTAAGTGTATTCTATATATGATATATGTAATATATATGAAGGATTGCTTGTCAGTACGTGAACGATCTTAGGATATTGCGCGTATTGTCAGGTTATAAATAAAGATATGAACGTTATGTGTAATGTATGGATGATGTATGAAGGTTACGAATGAACGCTTCTCGGGGCGTGAACGATCTTCGGATATTGGACGTATCGACAAGGATTATGATTGTTAAACGAATGATGTGAAGAACGCCTAGAGTGTTCTTATGCTACGATGTAATTATTGTATATGCGAAGTAAGTGTATGCAGGTACAAGAATGGTATATGAGTTCTACGTCTGACGTAGTAAGTTAGGATGGCAAATCCCTCTAACTTCCGTTGGACATAGACTTGTCATGTGATGGCGTAGTTAAGGACTGCGGGCCTTATACGAGTTATAGACGATAGATGAGAACGTAGTTAAGGACTGTGGAACTTATACGTACTTCGAATAGGAGCCATCATAGGGAAGGACTGCGGACCTTATACGTGTTGTAATTGTATTGTGGTAGCATAGGGGAGGACTGCGGACCTCGTACGTGCAATGAAATAGGTTGCAACATAGGGAAGGACTGCGGACCTTGTACGTGTTGTCAATGTAGGATGGTATAGGGAAGGACTGCGGACCTTGTACGTGCCATGAATGGTGAACATAAGTAAGGACTGCAGACCTTTTACGTGTTCACGACCTTGAGTATAGGTATAGACAGAGGACTATGAACATACTCTCGGTGGACTGAGGTAAGTATTAGTATGTATGTATGTATGACAGAAAGGTAACTGGTTAAGTATGAATATGTATCTTCGGATATGTAAGTATGTATGATATGTGTATGTATTGTATGTTTCCTGATTAACTAGAACTCACTCAGCGTAGCTGACTTTTAGTATGCACGCATGTGAGTAGAATTTGGCAGCTAGCTTGAGCGGGCAGATGGTGGACGAATAAGAGACTGGCATCCGAAGACTCAAGATGTTTTCATGTTATTAACGTTTATTTTGAAAGATAAGAATGTTGTTACGACATGTTCATGAAATAATATGTAATATTTAATGAAAGGTTTATATTCCACGAAAGTTTTAATTAACTCTGATTTGTAAGAACTGTGTTTATGAGTAAATTCTATACTAAAGTAGGGCTACCGGGTTCGGGGCTTACACTAGAGAACTAGTAAATATTTACCGACTTTGAACAAGTGGGTTGGTTTTGATAAGCTTAAAGTAAACTGTTATAACTGCCAAGACTTTGGTCATTTTGCCCAAGAGTGTGACAAGCCGAAGAAGGAATACAATGGACCCCGTAATCAAGAAAGAAGCTGGGGAAAGAAGTTTAACAAGAAAAAATAAAAAGTTTATGGGGATAATTCTTCTAAAGCTTCTGGTACACAAGCTCTACTCACAGCTAAAGAGATTGATTGAAATCAACGACTGCTGGGTAATGACAATCAAGCTAACCTTGCTATGTTTAACCAAGCTGAAAAATTTCATGATGCTCAAGGTGATGGGTTGACTACCGAGAGCGAATCAGAGACTGAATCAGACTCAGATAACTCATGCAACATGCACCCAACTACTTTTGCATGTATGACCAAGATTGACTAGGTTAGTCCTATTCTTGATTCTTTTTTGCCTGTAAGTGAAAATTTTTCAGTTAGAAATGTTAAATTATTCTGAAATTGTTAAATGTGATGTCTGTGAGGAAAATAAGTCAAAATTTGACTTGATTTATGCTCATAATGAATCATTGATGAAAGAAATTTCTTCAGTTTTCAAGCGAGTCCCAGAGTGGCTCATCTGACGGTGGTTAACTGTATATTTCACTATCTGAGGGGTAATCCTGGCATCGGGTTATGTATCCCAAGGATGATAGTTTTGATCTCACAGCATATTCTGATTCAGATTATTGAGGATGCAAGATGAACTTTAAGTCAACTACAATGGGTTGTCAATTTCTAGGAAGCCGACTTGTTTGCTGGTAGTGTAAGAAGCAGACAACGGTCTCCACTTCAACTGCAGAAGCCGAATACGTGGCAGCCTCGAGTGGCTGCTCACAGGTTTTATGGATCCAACAACACTTGCGGGATTACGGTTTGAAGTTTCTTACTACTCCCATATTTATTGATAACTCTGCAACTATTTGTATAACGAAGAACCCCGTGCACCACTCTAAAACAAAACATATTGATATTAGATATCATTTTATTCGTGATTGCTATGAAAAGAAACCAATCGACATAGAGAAGGTGCACACGGATTATCAAAATGCTGACCTTTTTACCAAAGCATTTGCAAAACTAGATTTAAATTTTTGCTTGGTTTAAATGGTTTGAAATTTTTTTTGTTTGTATAGTTTTAGTTTTTCTTTTGTTTTCTTTAATATTTTGGTTGTACAGATAAAATCCAAAAACATTCAAATATTTCAAAAATACAAAAACATTAAAAAATTATGCTCCTCAAAATGAGTTTTGAAGCAAAAATGGAAGATAATAGTACATTGGTCATCTAGTCCCAAATCCAGTAAGAAATAAGCTTTAAAGAATGTGTGCTTAATTGTATTAGTGCATTGGTAGGCTTTAAAACAAGCAAGTAAGAAAAAGTAAGTGATATAAACATAAACGCTAGCCGAATCTGGTGGATTAACATATGTAAGCATGGTTAACATCTGTTTTATATTTCAAAAGGTTTTTAAAGATTGTTGTGTGTGCATGCGTTCATTTTTCTAAGAAATTCAACTTATTTTTCTTTTCATTTTGCAAATAAATTCAACTTTATTTTTTCTATTTTAGCTTAAGTAGTTGACTCTCTACGCGTGTAGGAATACCGATCTGAGGGTTATGGCCTAAGTATTCTGCTTTATTTTCTTGGTGTTTCGTACAAGCCTTGGATCTTCTCCGCGTATACTATTAGCAACGTATCTAACTGTAGGTTAAGGCCAATATAATTTCAACTTATTTTATCTTTTATTTTGTTAAAATGGAACCTTATCTGCGTGTAGTAATACCGATCTTAAGGAAATTTTTAACTTTCTGCTTTATTTTCTATTTCTTATTTTTGCATAAGTCATAGCTAATCATTTTTAGTAAGAAAAAGACATACATGATAAGCTTCATGGTATAAGATATGCAAATTATGTCTGAAAGATGGGGCTACTTATAATTCGTGCTTAATTGAACAAATCTAATCGTATCACTAAAATTTTAGAAACATTTGTTGTTAAAGTTTAAGTGGACAACAATACCAGTGACTGACATAACACCAGTCATAATAACGATGAAATATAAAATAGTGGTAGAATGGCGATTTGGTTAATATGATCCTCTGCTCAACTCCAAAAATATGTACTGCTTTCGAAGAATAGATTTCATTTTTTCTTAATAGTTAATTCTGTTTTAATCTCGAAAATATTAAAATTCAAAACATTTTGTTTCTGCTTTATTTTCGATTTCCGAGCTAGTAAAGTTTGAAAAATTGAAGAAAAAAAATCAAAAAGTTTTTCCCAAGTATTTAAGTTAATTCTTTTTAACTTATGTGTTTTTCTACGAAAAACACATTAAGATATTGGTTTTACCCAGAGTGGTAAACATTTTAAGGTAAAGTAAATCAAAACATAGGTTTTGATGCATATTAATCCTTGGAAAGTTGAAAATGAAAATTTTCATTTTTACTTTGTTATTTAATACCCCATTCGTTACTTTGTTGTAACGAATGGAACCCATTTGCTATCATAATTGATAACGAATGTAGGTCATTTGCAATGAGAAATGATAGGGAATGTCTTCATTCGTTTCATCACATTCGCTTTCGCTGGCCTGATAACGAATGACCTCATTCGCTATTGATTTGGATAATGAATGAAGGAAGTACAACATGCTATTCGTTATGGTTTTAACTTATTATTGATTCGTTAAATGTTGTTAGCGAATGACCTAACACATGAATGGCCGTTCATTAATTTTGAATTAACGAATGAGCTCATTTGTCAGCCTAGGGATGTGTGTAGATCTTATAAAATATAAACCACGGTGATTAGACGAATAACCCATTCGTCTACCTTGTTTATTTCTCTCCCTAAGCAAACTCTCGCAAATTTTTTCACAAAAAACTAAACCTTCACTCAATCAAATTTCATCAATCTCTCTATACTCAAAAGGTATAAACGATCACAACGTGATCTTTTTCGTCGAAATTGATGATTGTTTGATGGGTTAATTAATAGAATTAAGTGACTTATATTGATTGAATCAAATGACCAAGTTAAACTTGATAATAGATATATCTGTTAATTTTGGTAGTTTAGCGATGTCATTACGAGCCTATTATTACAGATTTTACATCGATTCATCTCTTTTTAGGTCTAAGTGCAATTTCATTTTGCATGTTTGATTAACTATGTTTGATTAATTTTGACTTGGACGAATTGTGAGTCAAACCTTAATCTAAATCAGGTCTGTTCGTTATAGATAACTTATGGAAGTTCATTCGTGTCTACAGTGGCCGAATGAACCCATTCATTGTGCTTAGATAACGAATTGGTACATTTGTTTGATTGTATAACGAATGGAACCTCATTCGTCTTATATACTCAACAAATGACCTCATTCGTTACTAAGGCATTCGTTATCTTGCTATTCATTAGTGTAATGATAACGAATCACCTCATTCGTTATAACGAATGAACCCATTCGCCATAACGAATGGGATAACGAATAAGCTAATGTATTTAAAACATAATTAAATTTTTACTAAGTATAAGTGAAATATTTGTTTAAGTTATAAAATGTTCGGGTTTACGTTTAAGAGATGGCAGATGAAATAATGGCCGATTTTCCGGCACAATTGAATTCTGACGTTCAAGAAAACCATGTCATTCAAGAAGAACAACAAGCTGGGGTACCACAAGCACAACAATCTGCACCGGTCGTAGCAGATATTGCCTATGACAAAAACCACAACATTTATGCATTCTTGCAAGATGACTTTGTGGTCCGTGGCATGTTTGGGGACGTAATTGCATTCTTACGAAGCTCAAGCATTCACTATGCCATTTCCGTTGATGTCCCTGTACATTTCAGCATGATACGTCCATTCTGGGATAGTTCTAGTTATAACGATGCTGAGAAGACCATCATTGTTGTTGTGCAAAATAAGACGATAAAGATTGATGCTGGTTTGATTCGTCGAGTTCTTCGTTTTGCTGGCACGATCGATCATCCTTGTGAATTTGACAAAACGCTTATACGAGGCTTGTTTCGAAGATTATTTTATAAACGCGAACTTGACTGTTCAGAATACAACAAGGCGTACTTATGCGAGCAATACGAGTACCTGTTACATGTCATCATTCATTGCCGTGGTGGACGCAAGGGTGGATTCGATGAATGCAGAATCATGCTGCAATCTACGTTCGTTGCATTGATATTGAACAAACCGTTCAATTTATCGGGGCAGATATTTTGTCACTCAAAGGAGAACTGTTTGGTCAAGCACCGAAAGAACAAGTTTTTGATGTTTCCTCGTTTTCTAAAGCTTATCATTCAGGATCTGATTCCTGGTCTTGTGATTGATCAATCTTTGATGGATGATCTATTGGTTTTGGAACATATGACGGAAGATACTATGAAGCGCATGAAGACATATCGCAAACAAACAGCTGAGGATAGACCAAGGTTTAAGCGATTGATTGGTCATTTGGCAAATCCAAATTATGTATGTACATCTAATGATCGTTGGGTCCATGATGATTCAGATTCTGAACGTGAAGATGGACCTATGTGGGATCAACGACAGGCATGATGGCGATGATGGTGGTGAAGGTGGTAATGGGGAGCTTGGAGACGTATAGTGGTTGAGGCAGCTACTTCTGAGGCTGCTCAACGTAAGAGAAAGGTTAAGGCTCCAATGAAAGAACAACCATCAAAAAGACGAACTACAAGCGGAAGCGGTGTGGAGATTGGTCCTCAAGAACCAAGGTCTCCGATTCCTCAACAAGTACCGATGGTATTGCCTACTGCTATCACGCTTATGACGACGACATCTACTGATCCGAGATTCACGTCGATTCCACAATCGATCCTGTCTCCTATGCCGACCTCTCCAATCAAGGCGATTGCTACATCTCCTACTCCAACCACGATGCAAATGCAGCTGTTGGCTCTATCATTCATGAGGTTTAGTCGTCCTCAAGGTCCAGTACAACAAGTGCCTCCCTCGTTTCATACATTGACTGTTCCACAACAGATGGATATGCTGCTGAGCTTGATCCATCTTCAGGAAAGTCAAGTGGCTGCTGACCGTAACTTGCAAGATCAGATGAGGATGGACCAGCGAAGAATGGTAAGCCACATCTCATAATGTCAAAAGGAGAATCGAGAACTCCATGAGCTTGTTACTGCTTAAGGGGGAGAAGATTATGGCTCAACAGGAAGTTATTCTTCACTGACTTGTAAGGACGATGCTTTGAAAAAGTTGAAGAATAACGATGACGATAAAGATCCAGATGCGGTTTTTGGTGGAAGTGAGTAGAAACGATCTGCAGGTACGCCTTCTGCTGTAGGTGGTGGTGAAACCGAGGGCAATTATCGACATTTCGTAGTATATCTAGATACTACTAACGTAAAGCTAATTGAGTCGATCAAAGACAACACCATCTTATTTATGGACAACGATCGTGGGATTGTCATGACTACCGCTAATGCTAATGAGATCGAGGATGGAGAGTTTGTGGACTTTGCCTTGTCTCGTGATCAAATCTCGCTGTTGTTGGGGTTGAATGATGACGAATTGGACAAGTTGGAAGCTGAGGAGGATGTCGAGGTCATTGATGATGATCATGTTTGATTTGATACGAGTATTCCATCTAGGGATACATTGTTTGTTTATGAAGACATCGAGGTTGAAGATGTGACAATAGAGGGATATCCTGATCTATATACATGTATAAATGTTGATCAGGGTGTTCCATCCTTTACTGACGAACACGTTAAATCTGCTGAAGAACATCTAGAGAGGATATGAAGAAGAAAGAAAAAGTATCATAAAGCGGATCGGGCTCAAAGGATCCTGCTTTCGAGGAATTATTCGGGGTACGCAACAAATCCCGTCTTTCTAAAATTATTGAAGCATACTGGTACATTGACAAAGAACACGAAATGGAGGTCAAAGCATGTGCAACAGCTCACCAAAAGACTACCTTCAAAGCATCGAAGACCGTCAAAGGTGATATTGTATCGTGGATGTATGATTTGGACCTTAAGGTATGCATAATTAAGTGAAAGCATGGTGTTTAGTATTATCAATACATCACCGATGTTCTCATATTGCCGAGGTGGGATGTGCAGACGCCTGCTAATCGGCCGTTTGTGAATCGTGGTGGTAATCAACTGCCAGAATGGTTTCATCAACATCTGCTATTTGAGGTCAATCATGGCTTTAAGTTTTTCAAGCCACAAGTTCGGACTAGAAAGTATATCGACGCGATGGATCCGAAGACTGGTTGGAGAAAGCTTGTGTTTAATAGCGGCTGACGGCGCCAGAATCAAACAAAAACGTTAAAAACGTGAGGTAGAAAGTTGGTCTGAACATATAGGCTATATAAGCATAAGTCGTATATGTATATGGTCGTATATGTATAGGCGTATAAGTAGGTATGTATACCGTATATGTATAGGCGTATTAGTAGGTATGAATACCGTATATGTATAGGCGTATATGTATGTATACTGTATATGTATAAGCGTATATATATGTATGTATGTATACCATATAGAGCCTTTCTAAGGTCACACTACGTGAATAGTGACCTTCAGCCACACGAAAAAAGTGTGGCCGTAGGCCTTTAGCCACACACATTTGGTTAAGGTCATATGTGGCCAAAGGTCGCGACACTGTGGGTATGATATGGCCACACACAGGTTTTAGTGGCCTTTTGTGGTAATAAGTGTGGCTAAAGGGTACCTACATTAGTTGTTGGCTATCAAGAAGCCTCTCCAATACGTGTGGCTAAATGGTAGAAAATGGCCACATGTCAATTTACTATGAGTGACCATTACATTTATATAGCCACATGAATTTATGTTTCAACCACATGAATTTTATATTAATGTGGCCAATAGGTTTGTGTTAAGCTTACATTGTGATCTATACCGTGTGAACATAGCAAAGAAATGGCCACTTAAATTTAATAATAGGGTGGCTAATTATATGATATAGACACTAGATATTAAATTCAAAGTGGCTAAATATGTTTACTTGCCACTCAAAATCTCCTTTGTAGATTATTGTGTGGCCATTGTCTTACCGTTTGTCACACAAAATGTTTTTCCTAATATAAAGTGTGGCTATTGTAAAACTTTTTGTCACACATATTGACGTTCTAAGTGGCTAATCATATCTTATAACCACTGGGGATTATTGTAAATGTGGCTAAAAATGTGAACTTGCTAGTCAAAAACTCTTTTGTAGTTTGTGGTGTGGCCATTTTCTTACCATTTGTCACACATAATGCTTTTCCAAATTTAAAGTGTGGCTATTGTAAAACCATTCGTCACACATAGTGAGGTACTGTGTGGCTAAAAATATCATATAGACACTGGAGAGTGTTCTCAATGTGGCTAAAAATGTGAACTTTCTAGTCAAAAACTCTTTTGTAGTTTGTGGTGTGGCCATTGTCTTACCGTTTGTCACACATAATGCTTTTCGTAATTTAAAGTGTGGCTATTGTCAAACTTTTCGTCACACATAGTGAGGTACTGTGTGGCTAATAATATCATATAGACACTGGAGGTTGTTGTCAATGTGGCTAAAAATGTGAAGTTGCTACTCAAACAATCTTTTGTAGTTTGTGTTGTGGCCATTGGCTTACCGTTTGTCACACATTAATGCTTTTCGTAATTTAAAGTGTGGCTATTGTCAAACTTTTCGTCACACATAGTTAGGTACTGTGTGGCTAATAATATCATATAGACATTGGAGGTTGTTGTCAATGTGGCTAAAACTATGAAGTTGCCACTCAAACCCTCTTTTGTAGTTCGTGGTGTGGCCATTGTCTTTACCGTTTGTCACACATAATGCTTTTGTAATATAAAGTGTGGCTATTGTCAAACTTTTCGTCACACAAAAATTATGTTGTGGCTAATGGTCATTTATAGACTCTAATTTTTGTAATTTCAGGTGTGTCTATTGTCTTACTTTTAGCCACACCTATTTAATGTGTTCTATGTGGCCAAATTGTGTGTAATTAGGCAATATATAATTATTTTTATTTTTTGTGCAGTAATATAAAACAGTTATAAGCACCAAAACAAAATTATTATATTAACAATAATATTCACTTAAGCAAATGTATATTCAAAATATCTTACAAAATACAGAAATAACGACTACCTATATACTAGCTAAGGCGTCGGTTTTCTTGGCACTGCTCCTTGTCTTCTGTTTGGTCACCCGGTCTATCGTTGTGTACTTTGCCTTTGCCTTCTTTCCAGCTCTGTCCAGTTCTTTTGAGGACGGGAGTGGTGGTAGCTGGAACAACAGAATATGAAAAACAAATATGTATAATTAATGTTGTATTTTGTAATCGAATAGAACAAAATAGTATGCATACATACATACCGAACGTTCGTTTAACTATTCGTGAACCTTTCGGCAGGAAGTTCGTTTATGTTCGTTTATCTTTGTTCAATTACGTTAGTTTAGATTATAAACAAACGAACATAAACGAACACATGTGTTCATTTTTTAAACTAAATAAAAAGAACATAGATATTTGTTCGGTTAAGTTAAAAGGGAACAAACCTCCTGGTCACATATGATTAGGTGTTCTGGCCAAGCAACGAAAGTACCAATTGCGTTACCAACAGTCGTAATTTCACATGCCTCACATGGAATAATTGCTTGTTCCTTTATGGCTCCATCAATACTAACTTTATAGCAACCCTTCGGGATTGCTTTTCCATGCAACTGTTTTGGAACCGGTGACCAATAAACTTTACCATTTGCCACCTTGTTACGCTTGTCATGCACACACAAACGACACTCATACACCTATAAACCAGCATGTGAAATTAAGATGGCCAAATACTTACTAATGGTTTTTTCGAGCCGTTACTATCCGGAGTGTGGTGTAGTTGTGTTGATGCTTGGTCAACATTGTTCTCTACAGGCTTCATTGGTAATATAACAGAAATTGGAATTTTTTGGACTTATTAGGTTATAAAATATAAAAACTGAAACTGCCAAATACTTACTGATGTCGCGCTATGGGGATCGACTACCGTTTGGTCAACACTTTTTTCCACAGACTTGGCCTGCGATTTGGTAAATAGAAAATGAGCACTCACATTGGAAACGAATTATAAAAAGTACTGAAATTGTCAAATATTTACTGATGTCGCGATATGGGCAGCGGGTACCGTTTGGTCAATACTTTTTTCCACAGACTTGGCCTGCAATTCTCGGTAATAGAAAATGAGCACACTCACATTGGAAACGAATTATAAAAAGTACTGAAATTGTCAAATACTTACTGATGTCGCGATATGAGGAGTGGGTACCGTTTCGACAACTATTTTATCCGTAGACTTGGGCTAAAATTAACTTATGCAAAATCAGTACACACATGGAAAGTTAATTATTAAAACAAATCAATCAAACTGTCAAATGGTTACCTGAGAAGCGGATTCTTGTTGCACAGCCTCACCTGAGGTTAAGATGTTTCCTACAGAACTGGCCTACAAATCAATTTATTAGGTTATGGAAAATGAAAAATCACATGGAAAGTTGTAAAAACAAAGAAACTGTTAGATACTTACTGGTCCTGGCATTTTATTTTGCGCCACAACACTAGTACATTGGTTAGAACCAACCTGGTTGGGAACTGGATTTACCTACGAATTGTGACAAAAACAGTGCCAATTATGTATGTCGAATGCATTAATTAATATGTAGCATACGTCACTTACTTGACTTGCCGACATTTCCAACAACAATCCTTCAAGATGTCTGAACCTGGCCTCAAATGCTAACCGTTCCTTCTCACAGCTTGCTAGTATAGCATTCGTGGATTCAAGTAGAGACGTCAACATTTTCACCACTACATCTCTCTGCACCGCCTCATACTCAAGTTGGGCAATCCGTTTCTTAAACGAGCCTTTTACCCGACTCACACCCCAATATTTACCTGTTGTCAATCCGTACCCAATCTTTTTTAAAGCCCCACCTTTCTCTTTGCCAAGCACAAAGGTGACGGCATCTGTGCACGGTTGAAGTGCCAGGGCTCCGGAGGCGATCTGCTTCTCATGCTCAACCTGCAAGAAAACAAATATTCTAATACACTTGTAACACGCTTATGTATCCACATAAAGTGTTGAGACAAGTTATACAGACTCAAGTTTTTTTGACACCAATATAAGGCAATGAATTGACTTTAACATGATTTAAAAAGTTTAATACTAAAACATACTAATTTGGTTGCCACGGCCTTTGACAACAGCATTCTTGTATGCACCATCTTTGTCCTCCCTTCCTTTCATCCACATTAATGCACGGCCGGGGATCTCATCCGGTCCAATTTCCTTCTTTTTGACCTTGTAAAATATTCAAGAGAAAGCAGCTGATGGTCATGCGTTAGACACATAACCAACAAATCATTGAACTAGAGAGAAAGCAGCTGACAGTGATTACCAGTTTCTCTCGAAGGTAGGTATAACCCCCCTCGTCCCATGTGATGATCAAAAACATTCTTTGCTCGAGCTCCCTTTGCTGAAGCCGATTTTTTCTTCAACCACACATTATAATCATTTCATTATATTTAAACAAAAAACATAAACCATATATAGTCGATCAATCTACGTTTGCAGAGTAGAGGATTTATACCTGAAACTGCTCTGATTGTGTGTACTCAACGAAGCGATCCCAGTCTTCTTGCCTGATCATTGTCCTGTGTCCCTTGGGTATCGCCTTCAGCTTCAGAGGTTTACCGATGTTCGGCATAATGTATTTGGCATACATTTTTCTTCTGAAATCCCGAAGAAGGTGTCCGAGCCGATTCATCATAGAAGGTCTGCGACAAGCCTCAATCTTAAAATATTTTTGCATAATATAATACAATAAAGGTAAATTACATCTCAAAATATAAAATGCACAAATAGAAATAAAGAATAACCGTTATTTGTTCCCACAGTTTATCTCTAAGCTCCTTTGTGACCTCCCTCTAACTTAAAGTCTCAAGCCAACTATTTCCCTTACAACATCCCCTAAAAACTTGCACACTTTGATCTGTTTTGGCCAGTGAACCTACCCAGATTATTAAACTCCACTCCCAGTTTGACACCACCAGAGTTTGCATATTGGGTACGCAGCTTAGGTAACCTCGTCAACCCCCTTGTAGGTTTTTTCGTAGTAGCAAAACTGTTGAGGGGTTTGATAGCCTCCAAACTGTTGAGGGGTTCGATAACCATAGTCCCTATAACATCCTCTGGTTGACCGTCGTCGTTGTTGGCTTCCTCATTGGAGTAGCCTTCAGTGTCGTCTGATTGAGCGTCGTCGTCGTAGTTGGCTTCCTCATCGGAGTAGCGTTCTTCTTCGATTCTTTCATCTATAAGCTTCATCTTCGATTGTTTTTTTAATAATTTGGCTGATTTGTGGAGTGGAAAATTTTTAATAATTTGGAGTGTAACTTGATTTTTGGAGTGTTAAATGTAATTTGGAGTTTTTGAATATTTTGAGTCAATATTTTGGAGCTTTTTGAGTTTTGCCTCCAATTATTGGCATAGTTTTTACGGCAGAGAACCTGTGGCTGGAAATAGGCACTTTGTCAAAAGATGGTTGGATAAGCGTGTATCGCGTATTAGGATATTTATATATTTTTTTGTACATTTGCGCGTGACAAGCGTAATAGTGTTTTTTAACAAAGTGTTTTTTGTTTTATTTTTAGATTTAACCATAATTAGCATTCATTAAAAGTTTTCATACAAAAGGCACCATTACAATAAATTCCATGAAACAAAAATAAGAGTGTATAACAAAATAGATGATACAAGAAACTATAAAATTAAAGCATTTAAAAGCTAATTAACCAACCAACATTCAACACAATAAACTAAAAAGTGTATCAATACAACCATACATATACAAATAACCAACCAAATCACAAATGTTCCAAACATCACCAAATCACTAATCAACTTTTGAAACTAACAAAGTAGCTTCATTGAAGTCGTATTAAAATATGCACTTATCACCAATCTGTATTTCATTTTCCACCTTGAAATTTTTCCATTTTGGTAACCGATATCTAAAGTTCAGGTCCGACAGTTCACCATGAAGTCTCATTTTCTTTTTACGACCTTCGGGATTGACCAAAATGATTGGCATTCCATCATAGGCATCAATCTTGGTGGCAATGTGACGCTGAAGACTCTGTGAAAAGCAAATTTCAAATATACTTGTAAATAAAAAAGAAATTTAAAAATTCAATTTACCAATTTGTCGGTGATGTTCATGTGGAAGACGATTTTAGAGTCATCATTTTGCTCATCAAGATGAATTGGGTTTTGGGAGGAACTACCTTGATTGCTTGATTGATAGTTGAGAAACAGCTGATTTGGACCAGGAAGGATAAATTCTATGCCATCTTGATGAAAGACATTAATATGAAATGTCTTATCTAAAATGATTTCAAACACAACAAACGAGCCACCTTTCAAGTTGGTTTGTTTAAAAACCTCATTCCATCCATCCTCTAGCCTACAACCCATTCCATCCCTAAGACATGAAACTTTAAACATATAACTTTCTGGAGCAATAAGCTCGAAAAGCGAATTCATGTAATTGTCACCAAATTCTTGAATCACGTACCACTCAGGGAAATCCTATTAAACATGTTAATTAAAGGACATTTGAATTTGGAAACAATCATTAAAAACAGAAATTAAAACTTACCAAGTAATGGACGTGTCGGTTTCTGACTGGAATACATATCATAGTACCGGATTGATCATTTACGTTTCTTTTGAAAGTAAACATATTCAACATAGATCTTTGTTTAAACTCAAAAACAACATATATTCCAGCTTCTATACAACATTCTCTGATTAATTCAGTCCAACCGGTTCCAAAATAAAAGTCATCAAGTACTTTGATCATAACAACAGAAAACGTTCTACCACTTTGATCGTAAATCAAACAACAGCCGATATTCGATTTCATGTCAGTAAACATTGGTTGAACAGCTTTAGGAATAAGCTATAAGTAACAAAAAAAATGCTCTTAGAATTTATTTGTTGCAAAACTGTAAAATGTTTCATAAAAAAAATTAACCAGATAACAATATTAACATACCATCCTACTCATGGAATCACTGTCGATATCTACCAGGAACTTAACTCCATTATTGATACGTGGCATTTTTATGTTCTTACAGTAAAGCGATGTCTATGAATTACAGTAAAGCGAAGTAGAAGTCGATTTAGGGTTTTGAAGTTAAAAGGGTTCTGAATTTTGGTTTTATTTATTTCTACACATTTAATTATTTATATATTTTGGTTTTTTGTTTTATAACTTTTTAAAAATAGTATAAAAACATTTACTTTTAGTTTTTTACTAACATTCCGGTATTAAATTTCGTTAAAAGAGGAGTTCGTTTAATAAATCGTATTTTTTAAATAAATTTAAAATTTTATCCATTATTGAAGTATTATCTTAACCGTTAGTAAGATTTTCTGGATAAGATTTACAACTTTGTATCATTATCATCTTCTAGGTTCATCATCACCATATGTGTTATGATGATGATCAACATCATAAAGTTATCATCGTTATCATTTATTATAGTGGTTAACATCATCATAATCATCGATCACCATCACCATGAAACGGCATCATCATCAGACGTGCGGGTAATCAACGTGGTCAATGTATAGGCTATCGTATATCATCGTTATCATGTATTATAGTGGTTATCATCATCATAATCATCGATCAACATCACCATGAAACGACATCATCATCAGACGTGCGGGTAATCAACGTGGTCATTGTATAGGCTATCGTAGTCGGCGTTGATTATACGGGCTCAAACATATATCTCGCTATCAGTGTTGTCATCATCGTCACACATCTCCATCATCATCATCAGCATCATCATCATCATCCGATTGCCATGTACGGGATGTAGTCAGCATCGTTTGGGTTATCATAAACAAAACGCCCAATATTAGCGATCACTGTCTGCACCATCTTATGAATTGTTGTCGTCATCAAACGACAACATCAGTCGTACATGCTACCATCAGTATGACCATCGTATACGTTATCATGGTCGTCATCGATCATACGGGTTACATGTCATTAAACATTGGTGTCACCATTATCATCAACATATATGTGTGTGTGTGTGCGCGCGCCTGTGTTCGCGTTTTGTCATAAAGGTACATATAATTGGTCCTCATCATATATATGTGTGATCATCATCATAGACGTCATGCTCATCGTATGAGCTACAGTCGCCATCGTATGGGTTGGTGTAAGCAAACCGTATATATAGGTTAGCAGCATCAATATGATAACCACCACCAACCCAGGTAGTTATATTAGCATCGTCTCGTCATAATTGGGCCAATCATCATGGTCGTCATACGAGATAGCACCGTCATTGTCTCATGTATTACATATCCACAATCATACTACACACCACCGCCCACATTCGCCACAACGACCCCCAGCACCAACCACTAACCACACTCCACCACCACCCACCACAACCACCCACCACACTACCACCACCCACTAATATTATATATAAATATATATGCATTTATTTATACCCATCCACCACCACCACCCACTACCCACCGCCACCCACCACCACCACAACCCACCAACACCACCACCACCCCGACCTCCGCCACCATCACCCACTGCCCACCACCACCACCCACCACCACACATCCGCCACCACGAACCACCGCACCTCCGCCACCGTTCACCACCACCCACTAATATTATATATATATATATATATATATATATATATATATATATATATATATATATATATATATATATATATATATATATATATATATATATTTTGCACGCGCCTTCTTTTAAAAGGGCCAAATAACTACCCTCGTAAGTCACTTATCTACTTCTGGAATCGTCGGCGATTCGTTTCTACAATGAAGCACAAGCACAAGTACAAGCACGATAGATCTCAGAACCCTAACTCATCTACTTCTGGAACGGAACCAAAATGAAGAACCCTAACTCATCTACTTCTGGAACTGAACCAAGGACGAAGAAAAAGCACGATAGGTCTCAGAATGAAGATGGAACAGGTGTTACTTTATGATTTTTTTAGCGTTTTAGGTTTACTTAATCTTAAAATGTAAGCATTTGTTTGAATCTTCTTATGTAATAATACGTTTGATAAGCGTGTTGTTGTTGTAATACATATCCTTGTTTTTTTAAATCTATGTATAATATTAAAGCATGTTATATGCGTATGATTAGCGTGTTATGGCTTTGGTATGAGAATTTACCACTGTGATGTGTTATAAGAGTTTTCTGTTTCCTTGTGATTCGTGTTGTTATCCCCTACCCCTGTGTTTTATTGTATGTATGTGATTCAGTTGTTGAAGAAACCAAGACTGATAAAAGGAAGACTAAAAAAGTTGCTCCGGTGGGGAAAACAAAACATGATGTGGAAGCAGACTCTGATTCAGACCTTGACATAAAAATCGACAGGTTGTTGTCAAAGCGGAAACAGGTGGAACACAGCACCTCTGGCCCGGACTTTCAGCTTCCAAAAAAGAGAGCCGTTAAAGAAAAAAACAAGACTGAGAAAAGGAAGACTAAAAAAGTTGTTCCGGTGGGGAAAACAAAACATGTTGTGGAAGCAGATTCTGATTCAGACCTTGACACAGAAATTGACAGGTTGTTGTCAAAGCGGAAACAGGTGGAACCCAGCACCTCTGGCTCGGACTTTCAGCGTCCGAAAAAGAGAGCCGTTAAAGAAAAGAAGCCAGCCGATAGGGGACAACCTTTTGTTGAATTTGTAGACCAAAAATTGATGAATAGGTGTACACCTATTAATATTGTTGATGCAGTGAAGGCAATGACCATTGACCAAAAAACTTGTGTAGAAGAAATGGGTCGGGTCAATGTTAAGACTTCAAGTAACCCAAACTCCAACGACTTTGGGATATTGGTTGCTCATGAACTATAGTAACCGTTTAAATGAATTGAACATTGGGAGCGGTGTTATTAAGATAACACCACAAAAAGTACATGAAGTGTTGGGGATACCAATGGGTAAGATTCCTATTTTAGGCAAGAATAGACCAAGATTGGGGGAAGATGTTACTACAGATTTGTTCAAATCTCAATTCCCGACAAGTGAAAGAATAAGTATAAAGCATGTGAAAGACAAACTGGCCGCGGATCAAGGAGTTGGTGAACTGTTTAAGATTAATTTCCTTGTGTTGGTCAACACCTGTATAGGATTTGTGACAAAATCAACAACAGTCAATCAACGATTCATCGCCGCAATTGATAAAACCTCCGATATTCCAAATATGGACTGGTGCAGCTATGTTATTGAAAACTTGAAAACGACAAAGGAAGAATGGAGAGGTATCAACGTTCAATACAACGGTTCGATCACCTTCCTTGTGATGCTTTACACGTGTAGGAACCCGTCACGGATCTAGCCGCTATGATACATCGATTATATGATACGAACACATATACGTTAAATACGGTTTATTGATAAATTATGAATAAATTACATAATAACTTATGGAGAACCTCACATCTCTCATGTGTGTGAACTCACATAATTATGAATTGGAGCATCCTATATATAGGCTGCACACTCCAATTCGTTAACATAAGCCTAATTCGCTTTGTTTAGGCTAATCACTTAACGAACCAGTTCTCATTCGTTATGCTACCATAACGAATGAGCTTATACCTTAACGAACTAGCCTAGCATATAACGAATGGACCTCATTCACTATACAAACCATAGCGAATGGGCCATTTACAATAAATAAACAATCTAGACTATGTATAACTTATTCGAATGCTACGGACAACAATTTCGTGCACTAACAACACGCATGAATACCAGAAAAAATATGGTCCATTTGGGACTCCCGTCACAACACCTGTAGTCAACTACATAACAACAACTACTCTTAATAAGATGGAAAAATACTTGGAGAATAATGGTCCTCCCTTAGAAGAAGATGCTACTGAGGTTGCTGCTGCTGCTGTGACATTTAGTGTTAATGGTAAAGGGATTGATGCGGCTGCTGCTGCTCCTGCTGCTGTGACCGTTAGTGCTGCCGGGAAGGGACTTGATGTGACTGCTGATGCTGCTGTTGCTGATACTGCTGCTGTGACAGTTAGTGCTGCCGGGAAGAGACTTGATGAGACTGCTGCTGCGGCTGCTGCTGCTACTGCTGCTGTGACGGTTAGTGCTGCCGGTAAGCCTGGAGTTGAAGAAAACACTGCAGCTGAGGAGAAACAAGAAAATGGTATTAAACTTGTTATTTTCTTGTAAAAAACTCTCATATCTCTTATCTCTACATGCATTTTATGTAATACAACATTATATGTAATTAAAAAACAGATGGTCAAAGTGCATCTGAAATAGATAATGCCCATCAAACAGCTGAACAAGATTTGGATGATTATGTAAGCGATTATTCACCTTTAAGTTTGCAAACGCCTATCGTGCTTGTTGACTATTATTTAATTCTATTACGACTGGCTGGGATAAATTGAAAATGTTTTTGAATTAACCCAAACTATATTTTCTTTTTACAGTCTTGGAATAAGGCAATGGATAACAAGTTGAAGAAATTTGATAAAATTTGCTTCGAGATCAACGAGTTGGTCCGTCAAGGAAAGGATAGACATCCATCAAATGAGAATATCTTTGATAGATGTTGTGAATGGGAAAACAGATTCACTAATAATGTGGTCCATAAAACACAAGATTGATGTTGGTGTTGGTGGTCCAGTGGCTGCTCTAAAAGGTATTTGGGTTAAATTAATTATTAGTATAATTAAAACGCTCTTAAAACGCTTATGCTGTTCTTTGAAACTTATTACATCTGTGTGATGCATTTGATTCAGATGTTGGTGTTGGTGGTCCAGTGGCTGCTCAGAAAGGTATATCATATATGCACCAGCTTAATTATTTACCAGCTTAATTATAATCACAGTTGAACATATTACATCTTGGGCTGTCTAAAAAATGATGCAGGTGATCTCGGATACAACTAGCGGGCATCCGAGTAAGAACTTTTGTAATGAGATCCCTGGCATCCAAGCTATTGCTAGTCTTTACAAATTCTTCAGTAAGAGTTTCCCGACAAGCTTTATCTACCTCGATTTGAGCCTCAATTCGCCTTCTGAGGGCAGCCTTGTAGGATCTGGATGATGATGATGATGATGACGAGCAATCCATTATTAACTAAAAAAATAATTTAAAATTATGTAGGTATATGAGTTTCACAAATGTGGTGTAGGTATATATAACCAAAATGCTCACAGACGAATAGTAACTGCAATAAAAAAACAAAAGGGTGTCCCACGCTTGGGAAACGAACCAATTTGTCTCATGTGTTTTTGTTTATTCTAGAGATTACTTGCATTTATATCACCTGTCAGAATTAATTGATCACAATTATACGTCACCTGTCAAAAATGCCGGGAAAAATATTATGGTAATGATAACCTACATTAAAGTTAAGCTATATCTTACTAGATCTTACTATATCTTACTACAAATCAAACTTAACTACATTAAGTTTGGTTATTCAATCACACTAACAGTTTCATAAAGATAATAAAAATGAATTCTTATGAGAAAACCGTGAAGGCCATCGTGAAAAAAATGATGGATTTTCAGAAACACAAAGACGACTCTCTGTTGAAGAAAGTCGAAGCGATTAGGGCTACACTCGCAGCCGAAAAAACAAACACCTTCCAATCCTGTTATAACCTCTTGTTGTGGGAAGACGACATTGAGTTTCGAGCAATGGTTGCTGATTATCAGCAACAACAGTCTGAATGCTACGAGTCAGTGTATGAGACCCTGGTTGACACCATAACTACGGTGTCAACCAACATGAGTTTTAAGGAGATGGGGGCGTAGACTGTGGACAAGGCGGAGTGATGGTGATGTTAGCTTTGCTGGTCTTGGTTTTTTTGTGATGTATTGTAATTAATGGTACTTTTTGTAAGGCATCTTTTGATGAATGGTATATATATATATATATATATATATATATATATATATTATCTTAAAATGCTTTCTTAACATGTTTTATGTATTGTAATTAAGGGTACTTTTTGTGATGCATCTTTCGATGAATGGTAAATATGGATTAATGGTCCTCATCTTTCTTTGTTAAAAATGCGTGTAATCAATTAGGTTAAAATATGTAATATAATTGTTCAAAATAGTCTGTTACGCTTGCAACCCGCTACTGTGCAAAGACATATATAAATATCCTAAAACGGTAATAAAAAGCATGTGTACAACAACTCCTTTCTAAACCCTCATATATATATACTTATATATCTAGTTTTTTTTCAATAAAAACTCCTTTTTCACCATGGAAGAAATCTCATCGAGGACCACCACATCCAGTAACAGAAGCAATCGATCTCAGGTTTATTGTTTTTTTTGGAGTTGAAGCCATTCAAAGAACATCAAGCACCACCAAAAATCCAGGTCGGAGGTTCTACAATTGTGCATCTCAGGATAGTGAAATTGCAAATAAATTTGGAATTCATCTACAATTGTTGACCATAAACCCTACATTTTTTTCAACTTAGGGTAAAAAATGTGATTTCTTTATATGGTCTGATTGGGTTTCGTCCACAAGATCTGATGTGTGCACAAGATGTACAGACATAATTCCTATCTTGATAAAGGAAAATAAGTCATTAGAGGATTAACTTGTAAGGAGTGTAGCTTCAAGGATTGAATCAGAAAAAAAAGTTAAGATATTGTATTTTATTTTCGTCTTGTTGTTTTTAGGGCTTTTAATTAGTTTTGTAATTAAAAGCTAAGAAACTTTGTTATGATTTTAGACCAGCTATTATGATGTATTTTTATGTTTCTGAACGCAATTAAAGGCTTAATGAGTAGTTTAGTTTGAGTGTTTCCAAAATCACAGTGTATTTACTTCATTAAAAAGAGGTTATTATAATATTTCATTAAAAAGAGGTTATTATCAAAAATCAATAAAAATATGTCCCTCCTGAGTTTCGAACCCGCGATATTTGCAATCTATGTTTAATCACAAGCGCCTCAACCGTTTGAGCTACACCCTGAGAACGTAATAGAACCTCTTCTAATATTTATATAACGAAATTTAGAAGTTTAAAATTTACATTTTTACCCGCCAATTAATCGAGTTATCTTCTGGAAGACTCACAAATAATAGTTAGTATTGACCAAATAAAATCTCACAATCTCACCAAACCCTTATAAATGATCTGCTAGTGTACTTATTGAACTCTCATCAATCTCAATCCTACCAAACAGCTTCATTAATCTCAGGTGAGCACCAAATATTTTTGCTTTTAGTCAGTTACATTTATTGGCGTTAATTAGTGTGTATATATATATATATATATATATATATCGTTGATGACACAGTTAATAAAAAAATTCTTGGAAGATGGATAAGTTTTGGATGTCAGTAGGCGACAGGTGCAGTAAAGCATATAGAGATGGTGTTAAGGCATTTCTACATTTTGCAGTTCGTAATTGCAAGGAGACATCACCACCAATTTCTGTTTCATGTCCATGTGTTCGGTGTTTGAACCATGTATCCCTTAGTGTAGACGAGGTAGAACATCACTTGTACATGTTTGGAATTGATACGAATTATACTACTTGGATAAAACATGGAGAAGCCGACACCAACATTCCAACTAATTATGTTGATAATACTGGGTTTGCCTGCACCTGCATTCCAACTAATTATGATAATAATAATAATGGGTTTGTTGACACCAACATTCCAACAGATGCCTGTGAAACGGTAGAAATGGTAAATGCTACAAAAGGATATTTCAAAGGCGACAAGAAGTATCAAGAGTTTCTACAACTACTTGTTGACGCTGAGAAGCCCCTATATAAAGGATGTCTTGACTTCACCAAGTTGTCTGCATTAGTACAACTACTCAACTTGAAGAGCAAGCACGGGGTATCTCATAAGTTCGTTGATGAACTTCTGAAATTGTTGAAAACGATGCTACCTACAGATAACGAAATGGTAAATAATATGTATGAGGGCAAAATGATGATGAAGGCAATGGGCTCAGGATACGAAAAGATACATGTGTGTATCAATGACTGCATTATTTACTATAAGGATTACAAGGATTTGGAAACATGTCCAGTTTGTAACAAGTCAAGGTGGAAGATGGATGAGAAGACTAACAAAAATTACATAAACACACCCGCTAAGGTACTGTCGTACATTCCCATTATTCCACGATTCAAGCGCCTCTTTCAATTAAAGACCACATCAGAGAATTTAACATGGCACGCCACGAGTACCAATATACCCAGTGTTTTACGCCAGCCATCAGATTCACCAGCATGGAAAGCCATAGTTGACAGGTACTCCGATACCATCGGAAGTGATCCAAGAAATCTTCGTCTAGGGATTTGCACTGATGGGGTCGACGTACATAGAGGCAACAGAAACCACAGTGTCTGGCCTATTTTAGCAGTCATTTACAACCTTCCACCTTGGATGTGTATGAAAAGAAAATTCATCATGCTTTCCTTATTAATATCCGGAGTGCCAGGAAACAATATCGATGTGCTTTTACAGCCTTTAATTGACGATCTAGCATCTTTATTTGAGGTCGGGGAGCCAACATATGATGCATATAACAAGAAATGTTTACACTACGTGCAGTTGTGTGATGGACGATTAATAATTACCCTGCTCTTGGTACACTATGTGGTTGCCCTTATAGTGGATTCAAAGGTTGTGTGGTGTGTCGGGGCAACACTCAGTGTGTTTGACTTTATCACACAAAGAAGCAGAGTTATGCTGCCCATAGAAGGTATTTATCACATTACCACCCTTTCAGAAAACAAACAAAGACGTTCAACGGAAAAGAGGAGATGAGAACCGCTAAAGAGCCTATGACAGGGGAAGAGATATACGACGAGGTCAAAAACATTAACAATGAATGGGGAAAGGGATCTGAATCCCTAAGTGGGAGTAAGAGGAAAAGGGATAACACAACGCCACACCAATATTGGAAGAAGTTCAACATATGGTACCAACGGCTCAGCTATTGGAAGTATTTACCTGTCCAACATTGTATTGATTTGATGCATTTTGAAAAGAATGTGGCAGAAAGTATTGTCGGGACGTTGCTGAACATTCCCAGTAGGACAAAAGATGGATTGGCAGCTAGATAGGATTTGGAGTTTTTAGGGATTAAAAAGGAGTTGCAACCGAAAGCAAAAGGCAACAATACAGAACTGCCTGCAGCATGCTTCACATTATCAGCGCAAGAAAAAGACATGTTTCTTGAAACACTGTATAAACTGAAGGCTCTACTAGGGTATTGTTCTAACTTCTCTAGTTTGGTGAATCTTAAAGAAAGGAAGCTACAAGGTCTTAAATCACATGATTATCACATGCTTATGCAACAGTTTCTGCCCCTTGCAATACGGTCCATCATGCCAGAACCAATGAGAAATGCTATAATCAGGCTTTGTTTTTTTTCAAGTCAATTTGTAGCAAAGAGATCATTATAGAAGAGCTTGATAAGATGCAGGAAGAGCAAATAGTTACACTGTGCCTGCTGGAGAAGTACTTTCCGCCATCATATTTTGATGTCATGGTTCACTTAACCGTGCACATTGTTAGAGAGATAAAATTATGTGGGCCACCATGCTTTCGTTGGATGTATCCCTTTGAAAGGTGTATGAAGGTTATCAAAAGGCATGTGCGAAACAAAACTTATCCAGAAGGGTGCATTGCTGAGGAGAACATTGCGGAAGAAACAATCGAGTTTCTGAGCAAATACCAAAAAAACATCAAGAGTACTGTTGGTATTCCACATGATAAGCATGATGATAATGTGGAGACAATCCCTGTCACAGGCGTTAAATCAGTTGAAGTTTCTCCTGATCTTTTCAAGAGAGCACATTTCTATGTGCTGCAGAATACGCCTGAAATAGCGTCGTATATCGAGTAAGTATTACTAACATATATACTCTAAATTATATATATATATATATAAATATATATAGGGTGCAGTTACTGTACGCTAATGCCTTAGCGTACGGTAGTTATGCGAGACGTTCAAAGGCAAAAAAACAAAGCTAAAAACCTAAAACGCTAAGCAAACGCACCCAAAATTAATATATACATATATATAAAAATATGTGTGTATATATATATATATTAATTCGCAATATATTATACTCTTACTTGCAGATAACACAAGACCTCTTTGAAAAACCAAATGCCTGGTAAACGACAAGCATTGCTGGAGAAGGAGCATACTTTAAAGTTTGGTGACTGGTTACGCGACAAGGTAGATCAATTTATTAAGTCTTCTATGATTTTTAAAATTCTTTTATAGTTTCTGCAATGTAGGTGAAGAATCTAATCCTTGTAATGAAATTCAGGTTGAAAGAGAGCTAGCGGGCTCCTCAGGTTCTGTATCGGAAACCGTAAAGTGGATTGCACATGGAGCACACCGCAACGTTTACAAATACGACTCGTACGACATCAACAGTTTTGAATTTTGTACAAAATCTCATGATTGTAGAGTTTACCAGAACATCGGGGTTGGTGTAGAGGCGGATGACATGCACATCAAAAAAGACGTGGTGACGTATGGACAAAACTTTTATTTTGGGGTTTTGCAAGAGATATGGGTCCTAGATTATCATACTAAAATAATTCCGGTCTTCATGTGCCAATGGGTTGACCGTAAACATGTTAAACATGATATTCTTGGTTACACATCGGTCGACCTAAACAAATTTGGCCACAAGGATGATCCGTTCATATTGGCCTCGCAAGCACGCCAGGTGTTTTATGTTCAAGATCAGCTGGATAGAAAAAAGCATGTTGTCCTCATGACTCCACCCAAGGATTATAGGCATTCGTATGACGAGGTCAATGAGGAATTTAGTACGGTAACTTTCCCTCATGAGGGTAATACATTGCCACTTGTACAACCAAATCAACTGCTTCGTAATGAGTCCCCGGATGATTACTGGCGGCCCGGGAAAAAGGCTACAACTATTCGTAATGGGGATTGACACCGATGTCGGGGTTTTCGAACCAGCAGTTGTGTTCGTTCGGCTAGTTAGATGTAAATAATGTTTAAATATAGTTGTGATACATGATATCTTCCTTCTATACTTTGTACTTATTAATTCAAACAAAAGAAATATTGGTTGTTTTTAATACTATTACTACTTATACGTACAGGCCGGTTTGTTGAATTCATTTCATCTTTTGGCTATTTTGGTCAATTGGTGTCAAGTTCAAACATACATCATGTTACGTCAATAAAAGTCACAATTGACTTGTAGTGTACCATAGTAAGATCAATAAAGTCATTACACTCATAACTGACTCGTGCTATATCAAAGTTACATTAATACAAAGAAAGCCTAAAAATGCATCATTTATCGTCTGATGGTTTTGTTTCTTGCACAACCTCTGTTTGGTTATGTTTCAACAGCTGGTTTCCTGCAAAACATTATCAACTCATTTATAAAAAAAGACCATTATGCCCTTCTTTTCACTAACCTGCATACCAAAATTGTACCCTCCAGAATTTGAAGAAGCCTTTGAAAAAATAAAATTCAGTTTTGAAAAACCGCTTCCAAACTCAATGCCATCACCAGTAACCTTAGATTTAAGATTTGGTGACGGCATTGAGTTTCGGAAAGGATTTTATCAAAATCTAACATCTTTGGGAAGTTTAAGATCTGTGGAAACCTTAGATATTTTCTGCTTGGCCAAGTTTGGAATTCACATAACATATATAGAGGTGTAATAAATTTCAGTCACCAGTTTTATTGTAGTCATTAAAGTCTCTGTTGTTATATAGTTGGTTGTTGAGTGTATATAACTGTATACTACCTGTCAAAATGGTTTCCACACGCTTAGGAAACGCACAGAAGCTAATTAATTTAGGAAATTAATTACATTTATACCTACTAGCTGTCCAAAATCTTTGAAATATATTTATGTAATGATAGCCTACATTCAAGTTAATTAAAATAAAAAAAAACTAGTATATCACACGCTTTGTACGCTTTAAATATCTGTCAGAAAATCTTTGAAATATATTTATGTAATAATAGCCTACATTCAGGTTAATTAAAATAAAAAAACTAGTTTATCTTACTAGATACGCTACAAATCAACTGAACTACAATAAATTACTGTCTCAACTACCAAAAATTAAATTTTAGGTCTATTTTGTTATTATTCACTCATACTAACATCTATTTTAAAGTTATTTATAAAAAATCAACATCAACAACGCTTCAAAAACGCAACCAAAATATAATAATAACATTTACAGAAAACAAGATCATATACATTTTATTCTTAACATGAAAACGGTGAGAACCAATTTGTTGTTATGATTTGGTTTATTTTTATAGGTGTTTGCTGCTATTTTTTGTTCGTATTTGCTAATTTTCGATTATGAGACGTTATAAGTGTTTGCTTATTTATATTTTATTGTTATTATTAGATGTTTTCTTTTGCTGTTATAAGTATTTGCTGGTATATGCTGTTATTATTTTGTTCTTGATTTTGATTCTTTTCTTGTAGTTTTTAGGTTCTTTTCTTTGTTATTATAAGTCATTGTTTATGTAGATTGATATTGTAGTTGGTATTGTTTCTTACGTTCGCATTTTTAAATAAATTGGCATTATTTCCTACGTACTCATGCTAAGATCAAAATGTACATGAACCTTTTATTTGCAGTTAATAATAGCATTTACAATAATAACATTCACATAACATATTAATACCAAAATATAATAACATTTACAATAATAACATTTACATTAATAAAACTAACTCTAACTACTAGCATCCGATTCCATATCGGAATCTACATCTGATTCCGTATCCAAATCTACATCCGATTCTGGAGTATGAGAGGGCATGATCCCCTCCCACATGCCATCCGAGGTGAAGGTGGAGTCCCTAAGCCTATGAAGGCGAAGGTTCACCTATGTATGGAATGCCCCATAAACGGACACCGCCCTGAAGTGCTCCAAGTCGTTCAACTCGATGTACGCCACCTCGATCCCCGGCACTACCATTTCAATGCTGAAATAATCAGCAGTCGGGTACGTGAAGGTTTGAGGGTTGACATAGTCAATATACCTCACCCTTTTATTCCTCCGGACGTCGCCGGAAAAAAAGTGGAATTGTATGGTGAAAAATGTGGGGTCGTAGTAGATGGGGGCATGAGCACCCGGTTCACGTTCGAGCCAAGCTGCCATTATCAGAAATTATAATCGGAAGAAAGGTGGATTGTGATTGTGATTGTGATTGTGGTTTCTTATTATGGATTGTGGTTGTGATTGTGGATTGTGATTGTGATTGTGACTGGTATTTAAACACCATTGGAAACCGCCAGTACATCTCCCTGACAATTTGAAATTGGCGGCCCAAGAAACTGTAAAGGCAGTGATGACGTCGCCACTCGTCAAATCAACGTGTGGCCATTAATTACGATTGGACACGCTTAAAAATATTATATTGTGACTATTTATTACTTATAGCCACACATAATAAGTGTATCCGTGACAATAAAAAACTTAGAAAAAATAAAACTAAGATATTCTTTGGTCACACAACCTCATATAAGTGGTCATTAATAACATTTGGACACACTTAAAAATATTTAAGTGTGACAATTTCTCACTTATAGCCACACAAAATAAGTGTATCTGTGACAATAAAAAACTTATAAAAAACAAAACTAAGATACTCTTTAGTCACACAACGTCGTATAAGTGGCCATTAATTACATTTGGACACACTAAAACATCCTTTAAGTGTGACAATATATAACTTATAGCCACACATAATAAGTGTATCTGTGACAATAAAAAACGTATAAAAAGCAAAACTAAGATACTCTTTGATCACACAAACTAGTATAAGTGGCCAGTAATTACATTTGGACGCACTTAAAAATATTTTATTGTGACCATTTATAACTTATAGCCACACATAATAAGTGTATCCGCGACAATAAAAAACTTATGAAAAATAAAAGTAAACTACTCTTTGGTTACACAACGTCGTGTAAGTGGCCATATATTTTAAGCATTTTAGCCACATAACTAATAAATACAATGGTTGTTCGTCATATTTCGCCACTTTATTAAAAATGTGGCTAGAAAATGTGACATTAGGTCACACAACGTAATATAAGTGGCTATATCTTTTACCTTTTAGACACATCTCTTATCAATACAGTAGCCGTTTGTCAAATTTGGTCACTCTATTCAAACATGTGGCTAGTTAAATATCACAGTTTGTGGCTAATGCATGTGTTTTTGGTCACATGTATCAAAGATCAAACAAACTATGACTGTAGGTCACATTTCGCCACACGTTTTTATAATGTGGCTAGTTTTTGTCACAGTTGTTTCAAAGTGTGGCGAAAAGTACCTGACTAGGTATAGAATGGTCACGTGAACAATAATATGTGTGGCCAAAACATTCTGGAAGGTTTTCAAAAATGGTCAAAGACCTTTTAGCCACACATTTAAGCCGAAGTGTGGCAAATCGCCCAGACCACATGTGTGGCGGAAGGTCGATATTCACGTAGTGTCATAACATAAGGAGTAGCAACGAACTCACGTCCCTTTAGTTTTATCTTGCAATTCTTAACTATTTCACCATTTTTAACTAAAGTATCGCTAGTGGTTTCTTCTATAAAGTCACAATTTTCATTAGGATTCTTACTTTATTATTTTATTTGCTTATTCATAAAGTTTGAGGGCTTCTTTCTAGTTAATCCATTTTATTCTAAGTCCACGGACCTTTCTGTCATTCTTTCAATCTTAATTTGTTATCCAGTTCGTTAACGAAGGAGGCTCCTTCGTTACATCTCTATTATAATGAATTGGCATAACGAATGGCTGCTCATTCGTTAGTCCTCCTTAAAGAATGAGCATAACGAATGGCTGCTCATTCGTTATTCTTCCTTAACGAATGGGCATAACGAATGGCTGCTCATTCGTTATTTTTTATTAACAAATGGGCATAATGAATGACTGCTCATTCGTTATTCTTCCTTAACGAATGGGTATAACGAATGGCAAAGCGAATGTAGCTAATTCGTTTTTTTTCCATAACGAATTAGTGTTAGGTCATAGAATGTCAGAAACATTCTCTGACACCTCTTATCCTAGTACGTCGTTTTCCGGCGTCGTCGTCATCGAAAAACCGAGATCTCACCGGAAAAGCGAGATCTCACCCATTTTTCCACCGTTTTTACCGTTTTTCGTCATGTTCGATCCAGATCCGAGCTCGGTTGACTCCTAAGCTCGTATTTTGATCGGTTTATACCCGATTTCATCCGGATCTCGTGACTTTAACGGTTAAGGGTGTCGGCTCGACGTTTCGTGGCTAAATCTAGTGGGTTTGGATCAATATACGGTCATACTATTCATACCTCGGATAAATGCTCGGTTTTCCCTCTTGGTTTTGGTTAGAGAAAGAGAGAAGAATGAGAGAGTGCTTAAGTGTGTGTTTTGGGTGGTGTATGGAATGGATGAGAATGAGTGAATTAATGGATAATTATGGTATATATACGATGGTGCTTAAGCCCATGGTCTATCTTCCGTCCTTATTAACCAAAGTCCATTACCCATATTTATTTAACCCAACACAAGCCCATCTCATAATAACTAATATTATTATTTTATTAACCGAAACAGGAAACGGGATGTTACAAAACTAATTATGTCGGAAGAATTAATTGAGTTAGTAGAATAATAATAATAAAATTAATAATAATAATAATAATAAAGATAAAAGGATGGTGGGCTAAGATTGATGGAATTAGTTATGGACTGAAGATGAAGATGGGCCTAAGGTCTATGGGCTAAGGGAGTATAAATACCCCCTAAACGCTAAACCCTTTCCATCTCCATCATTCTACACCATCAAAACACATAATTAAGCCAAACACTCTCTACACTATTCTATTCAATGATCCAATACCAACTGAATGTAAGAAATTATTTATCTCAGCCGACCTAACAATTTAGAACCTGACAATGCAGTCCAGGGATTCTGAATGACTTGTTTTATCTAGATCTAGCTTTATTCGGGTGATTAATCAATCAAAAACGAGCTTAAGGGCCACCTTAGCTTAGATCTAGGCACCCCGAAGCTACCTGGATTATAAACGATCAAAATCCGGCCAACCATGGAGGTTAATAGCGGCTGATGGCACCGGAATCAAAGAAAAACTTTAAAACGCGAGGTAGAAAGTTGGTCTGATCATATAGACCGTATAAGTATAGGTCGTATAAGTATAAGTCGTATATGTATAGGCGTATAAGTAGGTATGTATATTGTATATGTATAGGCGTATAAGTAGGTATGAATACCGTATATGTATAGGCGTATATGTATGTATATGGTATACGTATAAGCGTATATGTATGTATGTATGTATACCACATATAGCTTTTCTAAGGTCATAACATACGTAGTAGCAGCGAACTCACGTCCCTATAGTTCTATCTTGCAATTTTAACTATTTTCATCATTTTTAACTAAAGTATCGCTAGTGGTCTCTTCTATAAAATCACAGGTACACAACTACATTCTTCTTAGTGTCTTCCATTCATATTCGCTACACTATGTAGCCTCATCCTTTCATTTCTTGTTCAATTAGGTTATCCTGACAATCACCCATTCTTCTCGATCATCTCTACTTCCTCATCATTCGCCTCGTCACTCCCGATCCCAGCAAGCTATTGCAGGCATACTACATGTTTTAAATCATTTCAGCTAATGTATATAAGTTTCCTTCATATGACCAAGTTAATTAATAGAATTAAGTGACTGATATTGATTGAATCAAATGACCAAGTTAAACTTGATAATAGATATATCTGTTAATTTGGGTAGTTTAGCGATGTCATTACGAGCCCAGTATTACAGATTTTACATCGATTCATTGCTTGTTAGGTCTAATTGCAATTTCATTTTGCATGTTTGATTATCTATGATTGATTAATTTTGACTTGGACGAATTGTGAGTCAAACCTTAATCTAAATCAGGTATGTTCGTTATAGATATCTAATGGAAGTTCATTCTTGTCTACAGTGGCCGAATGAACCCATTCATTGTGCTTAGATAACGAATGGAACCTCATTCGTCTTATATACTCAACAAATGACCTCATTCGTTACTAAGGCATTCGTTATCCAGCTATTCATTAGTGTAATGATAACGAATCACCTCCTTCGTTATAACGAATGAACCCATTCGCCATAACGAATGGGATAACGAATAAGCTAATGTATTTAAAACAGAATTAAATTTTTACTAAGTATAAGTGAAATATTTGTTTAAGTTATAAAATGTTCGGGTTTACGTTTCAGAGATGGCAGATGAAATAATGGCCGATTATCCGGCACAAGTGAATCCTGACGTTCAAGAAAACCATGTCATTCAAGAAGAAAAACAAGCCGGGGTACCACAAGCACAACAACAAGCTGCACCGGTCGTAGCAGAACTTGCCTATGACAAAAACCACAACATTTGTGCATTCTTACAAGATGACTTTGTGGGCCATGGCATGTTTGGGGACGTAATTGCATTCTTACGTAGCTCACGCATTCACTATGCCATTTTCACTGATGTCCCTGTACATTTCAGCATGATACGTCCATTCTGCGATAGTGCTAGTTATAACGACCCTGAGAAGACCATCATTGTTGTTGTGAAAAATAAGACGATAAAGATTGATGCTGGTGTGATTCGTCGAGTTCTTCGTTTTGCTGACACGATCGATCATCCTTGTGAATTTGACAAAACGCTTATACGAGGCTTGTTTCGTAGATTATTTTATAAACGCGATCTTGACCGTTCAGAATACAACAAGGCGTACTTATGCGAGCAATACGAGTACCTGTTACATGTCATCATTCATTGCCGTGGTGGACGCAAGGGTGGATTCGATGAATGCAGAATCATGCTGCAATCTACGTTCGTTGCATTGATATTGAACAAACCGTTCAATTTATCGGAGCTGATATTTTATCACTCAAAGGAGAACTGTTTGGTCAAGCACCGAAAGAACAAGTTTTTGATGTTTCCTCGTTTTCTAAAGCTTACCATTCAGGATCTGATTCCTGGTCTTGTGATTGATCAGTCTTTGATGGATGATCTATTGGTTTTGGAACATATGACGGAAGATACTATGAAGCGCATGAAGACATATCGCAAACAAACAGCTGAGGATAGACCAAGGTTTAAGCGATTGATTGGTCATTTGGCAAATTCAAATTATGTATGTACATCTAATGATCGTTGGTTCCATGATGATTCAGATTCTGAACGTGAAGATGGACCTATGTGGGAACGACATGCATGATGGCGATGATGGTGGTGAAGGTGGTAATGGGGAGCTTGGAGACGTATAGTGGTTGAGGCAGCTACTTCTGAGGCTGCTCAACGTAAGAGAAAGGTTAAGGCTCCAATGAAAGAACAACCATCAAAAAGACGAACTACAAGCGAAAGCGGTGTGGAGATTGGTCCTCAAGAACCAAGGTCTCCGATTCCTCAACAAGTACCGATGGTATTGCCTACTACTATCACGCTTATGACGACGACATCTACTGATCCGAGATTCACGTCGTTTCCACAATCGATGCTGTCTCCTATGCCGACCTCTCCAATCAAGGCGATTGCTACATCTCCTACTCCAACCACGATGCAAATGCAGCTGTTGGCTCTATCATTCATGAGGTTTAGTCGTCTTCAAGGTCCAGTACAAGAAGTTCCTCCCTCGTTTCATACATTGACTGTTCCACAACAGATGGATATGCTGCTGAGCTTGATCCATCTTCAGGAAAGTCAAGTGGCTGCTGATCGTAACTTGCAAGATCAGATGAGGATGGACCAGCGAGGAATGGTAAGCCACATCTCATACTGTCAAAAGGAGAATCGGGAACTCCATGAGCTTGTTACTGCTTAAGGGGGAGAAAATTAAGGCTCAACGGGAAGTTATTCTTCACTGACTTGTAAGGATGATGCTTTGAAAAAGTTGAAGAATAACGATGACGATAAAGATCCAGATGCGGGTTTTGGTGGAAGTGAGTAGAAACAATCTGCAGGTACGTCTTCTGTTGTAGGTGGTGGTGAAACCGAGGGCAATTATCGACATTTCGTAGTATATAAAGATACTACTAACGTAAAGCCAATTGAGTCGATCAAAGCCAACACCATCTTATTTTATGGACATCGATCCTGGGATTGTCATGACTACCGCTAATGCTAATGAGATCAAGGAAGGAGAGTTTGTGGACTTTGCCTTGTCTCGTGATCAAATCTCGCTGTTATTGGGGTTGAATGATGACGAATTGGACATGTTGGAAGCTGAGGAGGATGTCGAGGTCATTGATAATGATCATGTTCGATTTGATACGAGTATTCCATCTAGGGATACATTGTTTGTTTATGAAGACATCGAGGTTGAAGATATGACAGCAGAGGGATATCCTGATCTATATACATGTATAAATGTTGATCAGGATGTTCCATCCTTTACTGACGAACACGTTAAAACTGGTGAAGAACATCTAGAGAGGATATGAAGAAGAAAGAAAAAGTATCATAAAGCGGATCGGGTTCAAAGGATCCTGCTTTCGTGGACTTGTTCGGGGTACACAACAAATCCCGTCTTTCTAAAATTATTGAAGCAAACTGGTACATTGACAAAGAACACGAAATGGAGGTCAAAGCATGTGCCACGGCTCACCAAAAGACTACCTTCAAAGCATCGAAGACCTTCAAAGGTGATATTGTATCGTGGATGTATGATTTGGACCTTAAGGTATGCATAATTAAGTGAAAGCATGGTGTTCAGTATTATCAATACATCACCGATGTTCTCACGCTGCCGAGGTGGGATGTGTGGACGCTTGCTAATCGGCCGTTTGTGAATCGTGGTGGTAATCAACTGCCAGAAAGGTTTCATCAACATCTGCTATTTGAGGTCAATCATGGCTTTAGGTTTTTCAAGCCACAAGTTCGGACTAGAAAGTATATCGACACGATGGATCCGAAGACTGGTTGGAGAAAGCTTGTTTTTAATAGCGGCTGACTGTGCCGGAATCAAATAAAAACGTTAAAAACATGAGGTAGAAAGTTGGTTTGAACATTTAGGCCGTATAAGCATAAGTTGTATAAGTATATGGCTGTATATGTATAGGCATATAAGTAGGTATGTATACCGTATATGTATAGGCGTATAAGTAGGTATGAATACCGTATATGTATAGGCATATATGTATGTATACCATATATGTATAGGCGTATATATATGTATGTATGTATAACATATAGAGCCTTTCTAAGGTCATAACATAAGGAGTAGCAGTGAACTCATGTCCCTTTAGTTCTATATTGCAATTCTTAACTATTTCATCATTTTTAACTAAAGTATCGCTAGTGGTTTCTTTTATAAAGTCACAATTTTCATTAGGATTCTTACTATATTATTTTATTTGCTAACTCATAAAGTTTGAGGGCTTCTTTGTAATTAATCCATTTTATTCTAAGTCCACGGACCTTTCTGTCATTCTTTCAAGCTTAATTTGTTATCCAGCTCGTAAACGAAGGAGGCTCCTTCGTTACATCTCTATTATAACGAATTGGCATAGCGAATGGCTGCTCATTCATTATTACTCCTTAAAGAATGAGCATAACGAATGGCTGCTCATTCGTTATTCTTCCTTATCGTTATTCTTCCTTAATGAATGGGCATAACGAATGGCTGCTCATTCGTTATTTTTCCTTAACAAATGAGCATAATGAATGACTGCTCATTCGTTATTCTTCCTTAACGAATGGGTATAACGAATGGCAAAGCGAATGTAGCTAATTCGTTATTTTTCCGTAACGAATTAGTGTTAGGTCAGAGAATGTCAAAAACATTCTCTGACACCTCTTATCCTAGTACGTCGTTTTCCGGCGCCGCCTTTCCGGCGTCGTCGTCATCGAAAAACCGAGATCTCGCCGGAAAAGCGAGATCTCATCCATTTTTGCACCGTTTTCACCGTTTTTCGTCCTGTTCGATCCATATTCGAGCTCAGGTGACTCCTAAGCTCGTCTTTTGATCGGTATAAACCCGATTCCATCCGGATCTCGTGACTTTAACGGTTGAGGGTGTCGGCTAGTCGTTTCACGGCTAGATCTAGCGGGTTTGGATCCATATACGGTTATACTATTCATACCTCGGATAAATGCTTGTTTTTCCCTCTTGGTTTCGGTTAGAGAAAGAGAGAAGAATGAGAGAGTGCTTAAGTGTGTATTTTGGGTGGTGTATGGAATGGATGAGAATGAGTGAATTAATGGATAATTATGGTATATATACGATGGTGCTTAAGCCCATGGTCTATCTTCCTTCCTTATTAACCAAAGTCCATTACCCATATTTATTTAACCCAACACAAGCCCATCTCATAATAACTAATATTATTATTTTATTAACCAAAACAGGAAACGGGATCTTACAATACTCATTATGTCGGAAGAATTAATTGAGTTAGTAGAATAATAAAAATAATAATAATAAAAACAACAACAACAACAACAACAACAACAACAACTACAACAACAACAATAATAATAATAATAAAGATAACAGGATGGTATGCTAAGATTGATGGAATTAATTATGGACTTAAGATAAATATGGGCCTAAGGTCTATGGGCTTAGGGAGTATAAATACCCCTTAAATGCTAAACCCTTTCCTTCTCCATCATTCTACACCTTCGAAACACATAATTAAGCCAAACACTCTCTACACTATTCTATTCAATGATCCAAGACCAACTGAAGGTAAGAAATCATTTATCTCAGCCGACCCAAAAATTTAGAACCCGACACTGTAGTCCCGGGATTCTGAATGAGTTGTTTGATCTAGATCTAGCTTTATTCGGGTGATTAATCAATAAAAAACGCGCTTAAGCGCCACCTTAGCTTAGATCTGGACACCCCGAAGCTACATGGATTATAAACGATCAAAATCCGGCCAACCATGGTGGTTAATAGCGGCTGATGGCGCCGGAATCAAAGAAAAACTTTAAAACGTGAGGTAGAAAGTTGGTCTGATCATATAGGCCGTATAAGTATAAGTCGTATATGTATATGGCCGTATATGTATAGGCGTATAAGTAGGTATGTATACCGTATGTGTATAGGCGTATAAGTAGGTATGAATACCGTATATGTATAGGCGTATATATATATATTGTATATGTATAAGCGTATATGTATGTATGTATGCATGCATGTATGTATGTATGTATGTATACTAGATAGAGCTTTTCTAAGGTCATAACATACGTAGTAGCAGCGAACTCATGTCTCTCTAGTTTTATCTTGCAATTCTTAACTATTTTCATCATTTCTTACTAAAGTATCGCTAGTGGTCTCTTCTATAAAATCACAGGTATACAACTACATTCTTCTTAGTGTCTTCCATTCATATTCGCTACACTATGTAGCCTCATCCTTTCATTTCTTGTTCAATTAGGTATCTTGACAATCACCCGTTCTTCTCGATCATCTCTACTTCCTCATCATTCGCCTCGTCATTTCTGATCCCAGCAAGCTACTGCAGGCATACTACATGTTTTAAATCATTTCAGCTAACGTATCTATGTTTCCTTCATGTTTCTTCCACTTGTATTCCCAGTTTGGGCAGCCGTTAATGCTTCAGTGAGCATTGTTGTCAATGAAGTGAGAAACAATTGAGCAACTCCATTCATGTATTTTACTACAAGCTCCAAGTGTGATCCTTCTTCATTAGTTTCTACAGTCAAAGTCCTACTGCTTGCGTATATCATTCTGTCACACATTTCTTAAAAGTCCTACTGCTCCAGGTGTGTATGGTTGACACGTGTCTTACCATAGCGTCCAGTACGACCTCCTCGTGCTCGTCCCTTTGTAGCAGTAATCCATCTTATCTATAAGGAAACACAAACGTTATCACTCTAGGATTTATTTAGCACGTGATTCGTAAGGTAAGTAGTTAATGACAGTGACCAAGTGTAATTAACTCTTTATATTACTCCTCAGGTTCTACATACTTCCCTTTATGATTTCACTTTTGCAAGTTTCTACTACTCTCGCAATCATGCAAACATACATATAACCTACATTCTTATCCGTAGCAATTAAGCTAGCATACACACATTCTTTCTTTAGCAATTAAGCTAACATCCATACATTATTCCACTTTCATTTAACATGCATATACATATATTTCTAAATCTTTACATGAACTTAATCACGTACCTTACCGTTACAGAGCTTGCTTGAGTGACACATGGCTTTCTTGAACTAGCATCTTGTTTCATTTCTTCTTTAAGTCTAATTCTCTATTCGAGTCTAAGCATATAGGATGTTTATTTCTCTCGAACTTATGCTCTGATACCAACTTGTAAGGCCCCAGTCCCGGTGCCTTAACTTGGCATTAGATTTACTCATTAACACAATTCTAAATATATATTAGAGTGAATTAAAAAATTTCTTGAAATATAAAAACTTCAAACATTTATTACAAAATATTGAAATCTTGTCATTAAACTTTCAAATTATCTTAACATAAAACATCATAACTTTTTTTCAATAGATGTCAGCCAGCTCAGTCTGTGCCATGTGTCCCCCTCAAGCCAACTCCATCATCCTGTTTGTTTGTGTGCATACTAAAAGTCAGCTACGCTAAGTGAGTTCTAGTTAATCAGTCAACATACAGTACATTCATATATATATATATATATATCCATAGATACATATTACATACTTAACCTACTTCTTTCATTCATACATACACACTTACATACATTCATACTTCTATATTTTCATACTTACATTCTTTCAAACTTAATACAAACATAACTATTTCTACATTTTAAATAGCCTTTCGCCCTACATACCTACGATATTATTAGGGTCCAGTGTCCTTCATTCTCGAATATTATTAGGGTCTGGTACCCTTCATCCTCGAATATTATTAGGGTCTGGTGCCCTTCATCCTCGGATATTATTAGGGTCTGGTGCCCTTCATCCTCGGATATTATTAGGGTCTGGTGCCCTTCTTTTCTTACCTTACTATCGCATACCTCGGATATTATTAGGGTACGGTTCCCTTCTTTCCATACAACCATACGTTCCTTGCCATATAATCTTAACCTTTTCTACATTCGTTCATCATTCAATATCATTCATATATATTTCAAAAGACATTCATATAGCATTCACATACCACTTAAGGTAAGTGTATTAACTAACACATTGGAGCATGCACACAGCCCCGAACAACATAACAGAGAAAGGGGCTAGAAACTCACATGAGTCCTGTTTCTTTCTAAATTGATGCTAACACCTCTCTTCAACTGAGCATGGCTAACTGTGTAACAAGACAAAAAAGTTTAACTACTACTCTCGTGCTCTTACGTATCTATTCTAGCTTCGGTCTTTCTTTCTAGTTCTTTATCATTTTTAAACATTATCTTTTTGTATTAATTTATCATTTATTCTTTTCTTATACTCCGTATAAGTTCATACATGTCATATACGTACTTATTCGTCGTGTATATTTCTTTTATCCGAAAATCCACTTATCAAGCGTATATGTCCTCAGCGTATATGTATCCAGCGCATGAGTACATATACGCTGGATACCCACGTTCATATACGCCCACATGCTTCCATACATCTACGCTCGTATATGCATTATACATCTTTGTCGTATAATTTAGGATCACATATCTGTCATATAAGTTGAACTTCTCATATCCGCCGTATAAGTGTTGCACATATCCACTGTATATGTATATACATATACGCTACATGTGTGTACACATATACGCCGTATAAGTGTTATCCATTCCTCGCTTATCCGTTGGGCACATATCCGTCGTATAAATGTAGGTCAGCCCCTCTTTAACATGCTTTTAGAGTTTTTAAGCGATTCCAACACTGTCAGCCTTTGTTAACCACCACGATAGGCCGGATTTTAATTTTTTACGCCCTGGGTAGCTTCAGATGGTCCGGATCCAAACTAAGGTGACCCTTAAGCTCGTCTTTTATTGATTAAACACCCGATAAAAGCTAGATCTAGATCCAAACGGCTCATTAGGAATCTCGGGGCTGCGGTGTCGGGTTCTATAATGTTGGATCAGTTGAGATAAATGATTTCTACCAAGTTTCATGCAAAACCGACTTCGTTTACCCGTCCTTTTCATTAATCGAACACTACTCATTTTACCTGAAAAGAACCAAGTAAGCCATTTACTTGCAAGTTCATTACTTTATCAATAATCGTGACTCGTTCTATCATCATACAAATTTTCATGCAAATCCGTACACGAAGACTAAACCTTTTTAACAAAAATGTACCTTTGAGGTTTATGTTCGAAATCACTCGAATAGACCAGAACCATATCAAATGAACTCGGAATTGGTTGATTCTAGCGGCCACAAAACCTTCTCTCCACGATCTACAAACCTATCAGTTCACTGTCTAGGGAAACCACCACTACATTTGCCGGAAAACCAAAACAAGTTCGGAAATCTTCATTTTTTAGCTGTTAAGGTTTTGCTGATAAAAATTGGACTTCCCAACCTCTAATCGAAGATTTCATCAGTGGAAATTTTTATTTATATGCCTTGAACACTCAGTTAAAATTTGAGATCAATCCGACAGTTTAATCTTTGTGAATCGTCGGATCTTTGTGGGGTGTTATATCAAAAACTACAATTTTGGTAAAGGAGTTTGGAGGCTAGGATGGTTATAAATGAGATGGTGGCTACATTTATAGGGAGAGTGTAGGGTTTCATGTTTAACTTTTTATCTAATGACACTTATTCCTCTCATACTTTAGATAATTACATTTTTCTTCTATAATTTAATTAAACCTAAATCATTTAAATTCTGACGAAACTTGGAATGTTACACTAGACGCCCACCTTGAATGCCATAAATGTTTCAAAAGAGTGGTAATTGTACATTTTGTATATTTTTAGTTTGAATTATGTTTTAGTTTGTATTTTCCTAATTGTATTTTAAGTGTACCATCATAGAAAAAGCTATGTGTGTGATACCTCAGGAAAAATGTTGGGATTTTGATTTGTTCGGTAAAGTTATTGTCATAAAATGAGGTTTCAGTTAAGCTACCCATAGTGTTTTCATGTTATTTTTGCTGTGGTTAATCCAGGTACATTTATATTTTGTTGTATTTGAAACTTTGTGGGTGTTGTTCTCTATAAACCCTCATGTGACCTTACTTGTCCACCCAGGTTACCAGGGGGTTTAAGGGGCTAGTTGCATACAATAAATGCAATCGTGATTATTAAGAAAGTGAGTTAGGTCTTTTAACATTTTTAACTCATTTAACAAACTTTATTATGAAACTAACTAATTCGACTCGGTAATCGTCTTATAAAATTAATAAAAAATAATTTCTGCAAATTTCTTAAAATACCCATGTCGTACATTAGTGAAAAGCTTGTTTGTACAAGTCTCGAGATTTTGCAGATTCGGTTATGGTATTTGCGGAGACGAGTGTTCATGAGTGTCCATGAGAGTTTACGAGCCACGATGAGCATGCATTATCTTTCATATCAGGTGATTTTAGTTTCATAATTTATTTTGTTATTTTAGTTTGAGTGTTAGAAGTGTAATTGTATATTTTAGTGTCAGAACCTTCTCGTCAGAGCCTCGGTTTTTAAATTGTTAAATAGTAAATTTCAACCCCGTCTTCCAAGTGTTCTATAAACGATTCATATATTCAACATTGAGTACAATGTCAACCTCAAGTGTGTGGATGGGGAAAATTGAAATATTTAGCCCCCTTAGTACCCCGAAGAGTGTCTGGAAACCGAAATTGTTAAGTGTTAATTATTGTCATTAATTCCAAGTTATAGGTGTCTGGTAATGGTTGGTTTTTCAACTTCTCGACAGTTTTCCTAACAAATGTTTTTTTCAAAAAGAGAATTTGAAAATGGGGTCGTTTAGGCGGGGATAATGAGTCAAGGGGATGGGTATACATTTTTCATATCGGCAGCCTATATTTTCATAGATACTGTGAGATGGCCCCCCTATACATAATACACGTATTATATAATAAATATCAAACATGTCATAATATGATTTAGAGGGTAACCGGTATGTTTCACAGAATGAGAACTTTCTTGTCACATGTTTATCGAGATCTTAATACCACCACCTGTATGGAGATTAGGACTTTAGAAAACCCACACATACATTTCCCCACTAAATAAAATTCCTTACCCGACATTATCCCCCTAGGAGCCCATTTGGACCTTATTCCTTTTTAAACACATTACACACCATTTTAGCCTTGGCCTTTATTTTATTTTAACCCTGAGTGATGAAATCCAGTTTGTTTGTATCTGATTGTTTATTTGTGTGTTTTGTAAAACTGGGTTTCATCCACCTTAGTCACGAAATATGGCTAATCCGCACCCAAACCTAAGCCTCAGCAAAACCCTAGTCCGAGTCTTTATGAAACTGGTTATTAATGAGTGGAGACATGTCTGACCTTCAAACTTATTAAGTTGTGACTCATATTTGGTATTTGAGGGCAGAGATATATACTAGCACAACTTTTGCTAGTCCAGATACTAAACCGAGAGTAGTGTTGATAGTGTGAGGGGTATGAACATGTATGACTTAACCGGAAATAATGTACACTTGTTCAAGCAGCTTTATTGTTTTTATAGTATCATTAACTGTATTTTTGTGGGTTGTTAATCTAGAAAGTGTTATTCTGGAAAACTGGGTATGACCTTAAACCTTACTAGTATTAATGGTGGTAATTAACAAACCTATGATAGAGGTTGATGTTTACTTTAGATTTTGCTTGAGGTCAAGCAATAGATAAGTGTGGGGATGTGATGATTGGGTATTTTGTATATATATTAGTGTGTTAATTGTGTAGTTTTAATGAGTATATTGTTAGAACTTTGGTACCTCATACGTGCTTTTGTATTTCAAATAATTGATCATTAAAGATGCTAAATTGGATACTTGTATGGACATGGAATGATATCTCGGGAAGACTAGAGCATAAATTGAAGTCTTGGGAAGTGTTAGAAGGACTCATGAAGAGTATGGATGAGAAACCTAAAGCCGATGCTAAAACTAACAAGATGGGTTGACAAAAAGCGACCAAGAAGTAAAACCAGCATATCCTGGACCAGAAAATGAGTTACAGGACCAATAATATATGAATTTTGGGTTTCCCCCATAAGGGGAATCTAAAAATGATGTCTTCTTTGGTCGCGATACTCAATAACATGAGGGTATGCCCATCGCGATATGCGATGGACATAAAAAACGTGAAAAATCGGGGTTTGACCTATATCTTCTATTTTACGAACCCTAATTAGTTATTACGACTTCCAGCTACTGTTAGACGATTTTGGGTGACCTTCCTCATCATAATTGAAGATTTTTCGATGACGATGCTCAGCTATTCTCTTCGAATCATACATGGGATGTAGAGTATTCTATTTTTCAGTATTTTCTCATGTATTAGCATGAATGATTTGTAATTGTTATTGATTAGTCTAAGAGTATTGATGCTTAGTATTGATGTGCATTCTGTCGGTTTAGGTATATGTCGATCAGAACGATTAGTTTGTCGGTTACTATAATAATTGCTAATAGAGTTGTTTGATTAGTTGAATACAATGAAGCATACAATTGCCCTTTATTGGGGTCACACTGGCAAGGACTGTTTGATAACTAGTTTTGTGTGTAAGCGATTGTTGATGCCTAAGGTTTATCTCGGTAGTCAGTCTTTATTGATCAATGTTAGTTAATCTATTAAGTTGAATGAGATTGTTGTTCAGTTGCTTTCTTGAAACCCTGGTGTGACTTGTCTTCGTTAATTGTTTGAGATTTGTTTATTTGCTTGCTTAATATTAAACTAAAACGGTTTGCTTGTGTGATCAGCACTATTAATTGTTACTTCATAATCTTGTAAATCTATTGCATGTTACACTAACCACATACTCCTCGTGGTTCGACATCCTACTTATCCTAGCTTGCTTACGTGATTAGGAACTGATTTTAATTGTTTTTTTACTAGATAGCGACAGTCTAGCATTACACATTTCTCTTTTTGTAAATATCTATAATATACAAATTTTCAGCTATAGATGTTCTTTTCAGATTTGGGGGTGAATTTAGAGCTTTCTATTTTTCGGCAAAGGCATGTTCAATGCAAACTACGACTCTAATAAGGCAGACAACACTGTCACTCTTGCCCTCGATGTCATCATCATTCTAAAGGTAATCAACAGTTATTGTTTTCACTGATTATTTAAATTCATTTGCGAATAAATCAATTATGTTTGAGCTAATAAGGTTTTTTTTTTTATTTGCTTTATTGTATCAACTTCGTTAAAAATGAGTTAAATTGGAATCTTGTAGATATAGAGCCGTATGTTATTGTGTATTTGAAAGTTTCTAATGTCCATACATTCTACTCGGAGCAATCTGGGAATCCTTCAGGTCATGTTAGTGATCATACTCTTTTAATTTTAGTTTCTTTATGGCATATTTGAAAGTTGTAGGTTCCCAGCCGGATCTACACAGGAGTATCTCGTAATACGAGGGTGCGGAATTCCCTACGTATATGATACGAATGCTAACATGAAGAACACGTAAATCACACGCAAACACACAAACACAAAGGAATACTTGTTATATTGCGATGTTGATAACCAAAGACACCAAACACGAAACACCAAATGTCACAAAACACAGCCGTCAAAGTTCTAATGAAAAAGCCGAAGTTAGGGAATATATATTACGACAACTTCGCCTAACATGCTATGCAAAGTTGTCCCTAACTTCTCTACCCACACAAGTTTGCCTAACATTAAAAGCAAACTGACACGTTCAACACAATAAGAACATTGTAACGATTTTAGACACAATAAACACGAGATAAATGAACTACTGGCATCATGCACCAACAGACTCCCCCTTGGCAGTAACTTCATATCTCTAACATCTTTCTCATGTCTTGTAATCCAAAAAGTATGTACCCTCCGTCTTCAAGCATGAACGCCCTGTCTCACACAAACAGAGACCACCCTCTGGTACTTCTTTGCTTCGTCTTTCCACGCAGGAATATAAAAAATCTTCTTATCATTGAGTACCTGCAAATCAGCTTGAGACAAATTAACCAAGTGCATTGGATCATACACTCTTAAGATCTCTTGTTCATCTTCCATCACGGCTTCAGCAGTCTGGCAATCAACGTACCACCACTTGAGATCCTTCAACACATCCTGGGGCATAAGCTTCATAGGAACCTTTTTCAAACACCAAATTGGCTTGTACTTCATCACCATCCAAGGCTTGCCATCAGCCCGCATACCTCGTTCCTTATTTTCAATCAGCTTCCCCTTTTGAGGCTTCAGTAGCTCAAACTTTTTCTCCATAACACTCTCCTTCCACACGATCTTTCCAACCCATCTCGTAAAATCATCATCGCTTCTATTTATCAATCTCAACCGAGCCAAATATTTCACTTCACACTCGGGCAAAGTGTTGAGCGACCTCAATGCCTTAGCAAAATACTGAATCCCATCATATCGCTCTATCACAAACAACTTTAACTGTTCATCATACAACCAACAAATAATACCTTTCTTCGATTCAACATAACCCTAGATATTGTAAATTTTCTTGAACATTGCGGGTACCACTGGCTTCTTTGTCTTGAAGAACCATTGAGCACATAATCACCCAACACATTTTCATTTTGAACCACATTTTCTTGATCAACACTTGGAATATCATGCTCAACATTGTCATCAATTATCTCTGCTTCCTCTAACCCACTATCGATCTCTATCTGTTCACCAATTTTCTCAATCTCACTAATAGTCAAAACATCGTCACCCAACTCATCCTCATCATCCACAACCACTGTCTCACCACCTGCACTGCCCGACGGACCAGCAGACTCCCCCTGAGATGTGGAAGCCCCAAGAGTTTGTTCAGTTCTTGGCAGCTCACTACTTGCATCTTTTGATGCATTGGGATTGTAACACCCCATAACAGCAGCGGAAACGTAAACGGGATGCAACAGACACCTCTGATATCAACCACATTGTTTATAAAGAAAACTGAATACATTAATATACTTCAAATTACATTATCTCGTATTTCATTACCGTCTAGGTGATACACACATCATGCATTACGATACATAATTCTATTTATTATAATGTATCCTAACATCCCGCACGCAAATCTTACACACATCAAGAACTTTGCACGTAAGCAATCACTTCATCTTAATTATACCTGAAAAGCATGTGAGAAAACGGGTCAACTACGAATAGTTGGTGAGTTTCACAATTTGAGTAAACCATGATAAATCCATATCAAAATATAATATTATCGATGTAATTATGCTGAGCCCACAAGTGAAACCTCTGTTAACCCAGTACTGTACCCTTCTAGGGACATCTGGGGACACTGTTAACCCAGTACAGTACCCATTCCGGGGGTAATGTTAACCCAGAAACACTTCTAGGGACATCTGGGGACACTGTTAACCCAGTACTGTACCCATTCCGGGGGCAATGTTAACCCAGAAACACTTCTAGGGACATCTGGGGACACTGTTAACCAAGTACAGTACCCATTCCGGGGGCAATGTTAACCCAGAAACACTTCTAGGGACATTTGGGGACACTGTTAACCCAGTACTGTACCCATTCCGTACGATTCTCGTACAATCAAATATTTATAAATACACGCAAATCCATGCGTTCAGTATGTACTTAAACATTTCAATAGTAACATGCTTTCCGCCCCGGGAAAATATTTAAAAACAATTCAGAAAAAGGGGCTCGTGAAATTCACCTTAGCACATGCAAGCAGGTATCAACAGTCATTATCAGTTAACACGTCCAATCTGTAATATGATCCCTACGATCGTTACTATACACTCACTATTAATATAACTTTAACCGTGTTGACCGGTAAATCTGGGGACACTGTTAACCCAGTACTGTACCCATTCCGGGGGCAATGTTAACCCAGAAACACTTCTCCGGACTCAGATTGTGATATCGTTTAGAGTTCAATAGTCAAATTACCATTAGTTTGTTTTCCCCGTTTTGCGTGCCTAGCACGGTTATCCGTTTTTACGTTTCAAAAATGAGCTTGGTCACACACGACCCAAAAATAGTCGTTGACTGATAATTTATTTAAAGTTGTGAAATTAGAGCTCGGTTTAGACGCCCCGATTGGCCGCGGGACCCGTTTCCGTCTTTAGTGCACCGGAAACTGTTTTATCGTTTAAAATTACCCAAATCATCCGAATTATTTTCGGATAATTTATTTTTACTTGTTTAACTCAGTTATATGAAAATAGTTCATTTTTAGGGTTTTTATACACCGGTCAGTTCGTTTAGGCGAACTCTACCGGTTTACGCGTTTTAAACTTTAAAAGTTTGATAATTAGCACAAATAATTATCCGTTTAATCTTGGATCTTGAAATTTTGCACAAATCACTTTTTGACAGTGGGGAATTTAATAAAAATATTTCCAGAATTAATTTTTATATTTAAATTTATTTATCTATTTTTAAACACCATTTAAACACTAAATATGTCGTAAATACCAAACGACCTTAGAAAAATCCCAAATTTTTCCTGGATGTCCCCTGCCATCCACATAATCCCCTGTAATTTTTCCAGAACCAAAATCCTCTTTTTACATGCCATTTTCACTAAAACCGAGATAGAAAACCCTAGAACTCGTTTAACCGAAAAGCCTACTTAGACACCTCCAACTAACCTAACATTTTGTGTGTGACTTATAAATTTTATAAAAAGCCTATCGGGAATTTTCCAGAATTTTTCATGATATTTAACTATTTTTCACCATTTTTAGCCAAAACCGAGCATTAAATTCACCAAATATTCATCCTTTGTCCAAAAATTACCAAAATTTCACAGAACTCTTATTTTCATGTGTAGAACATCCCTGTAAAATTTCATGACCCAACTCTAAACCATCCACAATCTGTCCAAAATTCCATAACCGAACATAAACCGAATATACCTTTTGTTTTCCGCCACTACAAGCTACAAACTCGTCTTTCCGCCTTATCTACCACTAAATACAGAACCTACAACCAACATACCACAATACCAAGCAAGTTACACTCACGATCAAGCCTCTTACACTATAGTTTCGGTTATTGTTCCAAAACTAAAGTTTAAACCGTAAAAAATTCGTGTTTGGTTCGTTTAACTCCTTTCTTGGACCAAGATCCCTTGTATAACCCATATACATCACTTGATCATGCAAGAACCAGTTTTCATATTTGAAACCTCATTTTCTTGCAAATAAACTCAAGAAACGAAGATGGAAACGTAAATAACTCGTCCTTTTTACCTCGGTTTTCTTGCTAAAATCTCGGTTTTTAGTTCATGAAGTGGAGAGGAGAAGATGGATGTTGAATGGTTTGATGAAAAAAGAAATGGGAGGCTAGGGGAATACCCCCCAATCCGATCGACATTCATAAGGGAGGTGGGGTGGGACCCACTTCTCCAATTCTAGCCACTCATTTGGATTCCTGAAATCCGGATAATGTTTTGGATAATCTGGTTCATTTCGTTTTTCGGTTAAATGTTTAACTTGGCTTAAAACGAGGCTAAAGCGGTCGTTTTCGGCTTAAAAATGAAATTTATTTAAAACCACTTTAAAAACTTTAAAAACTTAAACCATGACTTCCATTAACTTAAAACACCATGTTATTAATAATTGCGCATCTTTTTCGGCTTGATCGATTGTCTCTTGCTCGGTTTGGTATTAAAGGTTTCGTTTAATGTACCGACGTACCATTAAATCGAAATTCTTTTTCTGTGCCGTACTTTACTTGTCCTGAAGCATTAATGCTTCGTAAAATCTCTAAATGTTATAGATATCGTCTATAATTGAACCCTCGATTCGTTCGGGTTTCAATAACTATCGATCGATTAATCGCATATATTCACGTACAATCAATACAGTGAACCATGTATTCTCGTATAATTACTATGGTAATTCATGTACCCGAAATTAAATATAACGTAACTATTGTCTACCGGTTAGGGTATTCCTGGTTTCGTCGGAATCGTTACAGGGATCATCGTCTCTGTCCTGTCTTTTCTTCGTTCTCAGCTCATCACCTTTGCAACTAGTCTCCCCCTGAGATGCTAAGAACTGTTTAAGAGCATCAAAGAGTTTACCATGTTCAATGAGAAGGATGACTGAATATGGTTCTCAGCCACAAGCCGTTGAATAGCTTGTGTCTGAATGAGGTTTATCCTTGACTTCTCAACAACAACTCTTTCAAGTGCTGCAATCCGCTCAGAATCAGATAGGGTGGCATCAAAATCAAACCGCATGTGGGATATATCTTGAGCATAAGGCGGTGGAATTCCCAAGCTTGTTGGAATATCAGATGTAGACTGAATAGTAACCATCGGTGGCATAGAGACAGATAACCCAGCAGTCGCTACCAGTGTGGACTCAACAAATCTGGCAACTACCTCCGATGGAGTAATCGAAGGAGGTGGTAGGGAAACAATCTCTAGAGCTGACACAAGTCCCATGGAGGAAACAATAGACGGTGCAGACACATCCACCGTATCCATACTAGAGATCACTAGTAACGGATCATCAGAAGATGAAGAAGCATAGACATACCAGATAATGATGATGGGGCAAAGTGAATGACACTCGAACTTTCACCCTCTTTGATCTTGGCACTAAGCAATACATCTCCTCTTCATAGTCTGATTCACTATCATCTGAGTCTTTCTTCCGCTTACCATGGATTCTTTCTTGTGTTGCAAGAACTCGCTGTGCTTCAGCAATGTCATCAGCGGAGGAATCAGATAATTTTTCCTCAGAATCCTCCATAGAGGCAACAGACGGGCCCACAAATGGACCAGCCATAGAAACATGTATACCAGAAACTTCAATCACTGAGGCACGAACTTCAGCAGCAGGATCAACTCTTTCCATATCAAAGAAACCTTGCCCTCCAAAGGCAACCTCAAGATCAACTTGTTCTTCGGGAGCTGCAACAGGGTCAACATTTGGAATTTCTTGAACAACCGGTGGTGGTTAAACCACAGGAGGTGGTTGAGAAAGATCAACTTGTTGCGGAGTCGGATCATTGAACTCATCCTTTGGTGGAGCAACGTAGGCAGGGTTCACAAGATACACAAATAAGGCAGTTTGCCTCGGTCGTCTATCAGGGTCGCTTCGTGCACTAGACGACCTACATTGTGCAAAAATTATCTTGTTAATGCTTTCCACATAGGAGATAGGGAGACGCTGAGGCAAATTGGGAGCAACATGATTGAGAATCATCTGTAATGATCTTGGGTACATCAAGAACCGTTCCCGTGCCACTGCTCGTCGCTGACGATCAATCTCATAAAAAACCATCTGACTGAAACTATAGGGCTTGTTGTAAGTCAGTGCCGTCATTGCAGGTTGCATCATCGCACCCATACCATCAGATCCATCCTTTCGACTAGACATGCACACAATCAATACATGAATCAAGAAACGCCATTGATCCAGTAGAAATCCCTTTCGTCATTGTGAATATGCTAACGGACCCAAAAACCCCATACGAAGAAAAGATCCGTTCCTGAAAGTAGCTAAAAACTCAGTAGGATCCTGAGACGATTCAACCCCGAACTGTAAGGCTTCCCGGATCTAATTAGCCGAGAACTCCACCACTTGATTGTTCACTGTAGCACGCATAACTGGAGGTTCAACACGACAGTCATATTCCACCGTTCTCTAGAAGTCTTCAATGTTTTGAAGAGATAGCGGTAGAGTAGTTGTAATAGCATGAAAAATACGTGACCGAATGAGAAACGAGATGATCTCACGAAAATCCTCAACTCCACGACTATCTGGATCCAAAGTAACGTACATATTGTGACCTGAAAAGAATTGTCTCTTGTCACCTCCACCTCCATCACCACCTGTACCACCAGCACCAGCCACAACATCCATATCTACAAAAACAAACGAGCTAAGTTAGATAAATGTGGCAACAGTTGATATCTTCGCTTGTTATGATACTGGCGAAGTTGAGGGCTAAGCGAAGATGGTAACTTCGTTTGATAAATAACTTCGCTTGATGTAAATGGTTTTAAAAACTGAGTGAAACAGAGGTTACAATACGCTGAGTAATTTGTAGTAACTTCACAAAACACAAGCGAAGTACTCATATTGAGCGAAGTTAGGGTTAACTTTGCCACAGCCTAACTTCGCTCCAATAACTGAGCAATTTTAATTCTAGGGCAACTGAAACTCAGGACGATCAGAGATTGAAATTAGGTAGAGATAGGTGCGATTAGGGTTACAAATAAATATATATCACCAAAACAACCTAAACCCAAATATAATCAGTGTCGTAAGGGCTTCATAAGAAAACCAATTTAAAACCGATATTGTGAACATAGATAACACCCATAGGATATAAATTATGTAACGAACGACCCTAAATAACCTTGATAGCAGATGAGAACCAGATTTAGAAGATATTGATTCAAAGGATAAGTTCGCCTAGGGTTTAAGATGAAAAAGGTTTGACCAAAAGTTTGACCATGTTCGCCATTTATACTGATTAAGAAAAACCCAGTGGCGAAGTTAAAATAACTTCGCCCTTTAGTTAAGTTCTCCATGGGCTTAAGTTCGCCAGAAAGTCAACTTCGCCATAGCGAAGTTAAATTTTTTTTAAATTGATCAAAACGAGTAACCAAGATTTTAATGAGGATAAACCATAAGACAAACTACATAACAAAAGTTAAATAAAAGGACGGGATCAAATTTCAGTCTTGCAGAAACCCAACATGTTTTTAGAAAAGATCCGAACAGGAATCATACTGATTAAGAGGCTTTCACACAGATTCATGTTCAGCGTTATTATGACATAGAGAAACAGGTTGTAGGCAAGCATAAAACTCAATATGGTTTTCATTGCTTCTGTGATACAGATTATGTTCAATTAAGCTCAAAATTTAGATAGACATCACTTGAGAAATTTTGATGCCTCCTATCTATTCGCAAGGCGTATTTGTCTTTCCCCAGATCACCCCGATTTGACTTCGACCCGTAGTGTCTGATCAATCAAAATTCAAGAGTCGTCTTTCTGATACTTTGAATATGCTTTCACTATACTCAGTCGATGCCTCTTTCTTGATATTTGTGAACAGATAATCTTTGTAAGACATGATGATAATAAATTATTTTTTATTTTTTATTTTTTTTATAACAAAACACACAATTGCAAGTCCCGAATCTGGATCACTGCAGAAAAATAACATAGTCTTCGCGGGGATCAAGACACTCACGGGCTCGTGTATGACTGGGTAATCAATTTTCTGGCTATCATTCGGAGAGATATATGTGGAGACATGCACATTTCTATATGACTCTCCACAGTAACCGGGTAGTTTTAGTTTGTATCACTTCTACTTTTACGCACCATAGAAAGCTACCATAACATACAATGACTGTTCTAGAGTCTTTTAGGACTAATAACTTCACCGGTTAGGCACACAAAATCAGTTTATCTATCACTTTCAAAGGATGAATCAATTTTCACATTTAACATCAATTTTGAAACTTCTTGCGAAGTTATAGACTGAAAAAGTATATCATTTCCCTAAAAAAAAATTTTATATTCAGACGCCCTGATCAATTTGAAGTTTTTAGGTAAATGGCTATCCTAAAGATCCAGTGGATCAGCAGGACCAACCACATATGAATATGTGTCCCTCCGACTAAGTATAATCGACATAATTTTCAGGAAGGAATAAAAACACATCATAAACCGCCCCGGTTGCTTTCCGTTATTAGGTTAATGGCTATCCTTATAGTCTACAAGTAGATGTAAGGACCAAACATATTCAGGAATATGTCCTTCAAACTTAAGCTACCTATATAGTTTTCAGCGATAGTGATGTTTTTTTTTCTTTTTTTATAAAAATACAAGAAAAACAAGGTTACTCGGGATTGATCATCCCATTGAGCTCAACAAGGTTTTGAAAACGGGATCGGTCAAACGCTTTTGTAAAAAGATCGGCAAAATTATCAAGTGAATCAACCTTTTCAAGCACGATTAATTTCTTCTCAGCACAATCCCGTATGAAATGATGACGAATGTCAATATGTTTAGTTTTACTATGTTTAACGGGATTGCTAGTTACTGAGATTGCAGCAGTGTTATTAATGCAAATAGGAGTTTGAGTGAAATTCAGACCATAATCGCGCATTTGTTGTTGTATCCATAACACCGTGGAGGAGCAGTTCGATGCTGCCATGTATTCTGCTTTGCAGGTGGATATGGCTACAGAGGTCTGCTTCTTGCACTGCCATGATACCAATCTTCCTCCAAGAAACTGACATCCACCGGTTGTGGACTTCCTGTTCTGATTGCATCCTCCATAGTCAGAGTCGGTGTATGCTACCAGATCCAGTTCTCCTCCTTTTGAATAGAAGAGACTCAACTTAGGTTTTCCTTAAAGATACCGCATAATCCTCTTCACTCCCTTCATGTGTGATTCCTTGGGATTGGCCTGAAAACGAGCACAAAGACAAACTACAAACATAATATCAGGTCTAGAAGTAGTTAAATACATTAAAGAACCTATAATTGCTTGATACTGAGTGGGATCCATATCTTCATCACTTTCGGAATCAGCACCAAGTTTGTGGTTGACGCAGGTTGGGGTGTCAAACGTGGTACTATCGTCCATCTTAAAGCACTTAAGCACATCGTGAACATACTTAGTTTCATGAATGAACATGCCATCCTTCTTCTGATCTACCTTTAAACCCAAAAAGAAAGTTAATTCACCCATGGCGCTCATCTCAAACCTTTTATTCATGACTGCTTCAAACTCCTGACACATAGAAACTTTTGAGGTGGCAAAGATGAAGTCATCCACATAGACCTGGACGAGAAGAAAATCACTCCCATTCCTCTTTACAAACAAAATAATGTCGATCTTTCCTCTCTCAAACCCATTCTCCAGCAAGTAATCTGACAGAGTTGCGTACCAAGCTCGTGGGGCCTGATGTAGGCCATATAATGCTTTGCTGAGCTTGTACACATGATCAGGAATGTCTGGGTCAGGGAAACCCGGAGGTTGCTCGACATATACCACTTCATCGACTTTTCCATTTAGAAACACACTTTTAACATCCAACTGAAACACTTACATCTCTTTGTGTGCAGCAAAGGCCAGGAACAGTCGAATTGCCTCCAATCTTGCCACAGGAGCAAATACTTCGTTGTAGTCGATTCCTTCTTGTTTATTAAACCCTTTGACTACTAATCTTGCCTTGTTGCGAGTGATTACTCCTTTCTCATATCTCTTGCATTTGAATACCCACTCCGTACCGATTGCATTCACATCTCGTGGTTTTTCAACTAACTGCCATACTTATATTTTGTCAAACTGAGCCAGTTCTTCCTGCATGGCTTCCACCCACGAGCTATCCTTCAGTGCCATTTGATAGTTCATTGGTTCAATCTGACTGATGAAACAGACATACAAGCATTCATTCATAATACCGGTGTCTTTAATGCTTGCGTACACTCATGTGTTTTCCTCCAAACTTTTTCTGGTACGCACACCATCAGAAGGATTACTGATCACATTCTCCAAAGGATGATTCTTGTGGATTCTAGTAGTTTGAACGGGACCAACTTCTAGATCATTCTCAAGATTTGAAGATAGTTCATCTGAGTTGTGTTGAGTGTGAAACAGATTGAAAAAGTCATCGTCGCTCGAGACAGCTGGAGTTTCAACCGCACTTGACGTGATAGGTTGGTTTTCATTACACTGGGAACGATGCAAACTGGCCTCTTCTTCGTCGAATAGCATCTGAGTGGCCATTCTCTCATCTATATCTACAAAATCCAAGTAAGGTATATTAAAAGATTTGAATAGCTTATCATAGTCGAAAGCCTCTGCTGGTCCCATGCTAGGCTTTAGTGATTTGTAACTAGTAATGTCAGTGTTACAGACCACTTTAACCTTGTTGTTTGATAAATTAAAGACTCTTCTGTTGGGTGTCCCAACAACGTAGCCAACCAAAATACCTTTGTCAACTTTCTCACCAAATTTTGAGTTAGTCTTTAATATCGAACATGGGTACCCGAAAGGTTCAAAACCTTTAAGATTTGGCTTTCTACCATGCATAAGTTCATAACAGGTTTTTTTAATCTTTTTACAGTTAAAACACAGTTAAGGATATAACAGGCCGTAGCAACAGCCTCGGCCCAAAACACCACGGGAAGTTTAGCGTCTGCCAGCATAGTCCTGGCGCCTTCGATTAGAGTTCTGTTCTTCCTTTCAGCTACTCCATTTTGTTGCGGAGTATATGGTGCGCTAAACTGATGTTCAATCCCTTTCTGCAAACAAAACATCTCCATTTGGTAGTTCTTGAATTCCGTGCCATTATCACTTCTGATGAACTTAACCTTTCTCCCAACAATATTTTCAGCAACTGAACCGTTTAATCTTTTGCCTTCAGAAAATAAACCCAAGAGTAATGCGAGTAATCATAGGTCACAACCAAACAATATGACGTTCCTCCTAGACTCTTGACATTTATGGGACCAAAAAGATCCATGTGGAGCAAATCCAAAGTGGTGACAATTGAGTTAACCCTCTTGGAGTGACGTGGCTTTTTGTGCTGCTTTCCTTTCTTGCATGACAAACATTGGTCTTCAAAGTTGAAGTTCTTTAAGGGAACCTCAAGTACCAGCCCATTCTTGAAAATGTAGTTCATCTTACGAAGATGAATATGAACCATTCTTCGGTGCCACAATTCTGACTCAGGCTCTTTTGCTTTTGATAGAAGACATGACTCTTCTGTCGCCATCTTGGTTGAACGCATGTCCATTACATATGTGTTCTTTAATCTTGGAGCTTTCATCACAACCCAGGTTTCAGGAATCTTGAAACCAGGATAAAGCACGAGTGCCTCATCTTTTGTAAAATGCATTGTATATTCTTTGTCACAGATCAGAGAGGCACTTAAAAGATTGTGCTTTAACTCTTCTACAAAATTAACCTTTTCCAACTTGATTCTCCCATTAGAAACAGTATTAATGCCAGTAATTCTCCCTCCACTTTCTCCTACAAAACTAACCCTTCCCCCCTTGAACAGTCTTCCAATCATGTAACAATTTCTTGTTACCAGTCATGTCCCGGGAACAGCCACTATCTACAACCCACATGTTGTTTACAGTCATGCTCGACTTTTCCTGCACAATTAAAGAGAAGAATTAGGAGCGGGGGACCCAAGACCTTTTGGTCTTAGGTTGATCAAACCTATTAGCAGACATCCAGTTCCTTGGTTGCCCAAAGTTCCTATGGGGATAGTTTCCATTTGATCTGAATGGAAAATTTCTAGACGACAGGTTATGAGGCCTTCCAAACATCCTAGAGTTTCTAGCATTAATGGATTCATAATTACCTGTTCTGTGGTTAACTAGGAAAAAACGAGACCGGTTTCTTTGAAATCTTGGATTAGTCCGATGATTGAAGTTGGATGTGTTAGTATTCTTACCAGCATCAGATTTAGAGTTCGTTTTATTCTCAGTTTTGGTTGGTCTCATATTTCTAGATTTTCCCGTTTCAGAGGACAATCATTGACAAAGTGTCATATCCTGTGTGATACCCGGCAAAATAAAAGTATTATTATATTCCATAAACGAGATTAAGACATGTTTAGGCTGGATTAAGTGAAGACTAAAACCCATAAGTTAAATATATTATTTTAAGCTAAGAATGAAGGGAATATATACATTGTAAAACATGTGAGAAGTGAAACGGCATAAAGAACTTCAAGTGATAAATGACGGAGAAACGAACGTATTCGGTTAAACGTGTGAAAATTCAACCCGACATTCCATAAAGTGTCCAGGGGTGATCCATTTGAATATTTTAAAGGATCGAAAACCGAGAACGCAGGCGAAAACGTGGCTCAATTTTGAGTTATAACGAAACGAGAAAATGCAAATTAGTATTATCGAACACGGTCGTTAAAGCACATGTACCGATGAGTTTGTAAAAGTTGATATTATCTCCGTATTTGAAGTTTATCATTTAGATAAAATAAATTAAATAGACACCATAAGTTTGGACGAGTTGTTTTTGGGAAAAACAACACTAGTTTTATTAAGTTTGGAATAACACGGAACCGACATTGGGTAACAATCGTCAATAACTCATTAACAGAAATAATAAGTTAACGAGACAAATCCAAGTCGAGACGGAATAAGAATAAGTATTTTGACGAAATGTATTTGGAAAATACAACGTCACTTGTAGTAGCGGGTTTGTTAAAGCGAGAGACCGAAACACGATCGCAAAACGCGTTTAAACCGGACTATATAAGGTGGGTTACCCTAGTTTATATTCCCTTTAAATCAAACTTCTGCATTTTTAGAGAGAGAGAGTAGAGAGAGGTTAGAGAATTCCAGCAAGGTGGCCGGCGGCGGTCCGGTGGTGGTTCGCGGTGGCCGGTGGTGGTCCGACGTGGTGGTCTGGTGGCGGCCGAAGCCCGTCTTCTACCCGGAACCATTTTTAGATGCCCGAACGCGATGGTAAGATCCGTTTGTCCTAAATCTGAGCTTAAGTTCGTTAAAAACTCATTTTAAAATCTGGACAGATTGTAATAGTTTTGCATGTCCGCAGAGATCGGTCTATAACTAAAGATCTAACGGTCCGATCATCTTGATATTTTTACAGAGGGTTCATAACCCATTGTCAGGTCCCTTGATTTCAGCTGGATCTTACTTAATCATGTCATAACTCACACAGATTGATGTGTTGAGAAGGGAGTTAATGACGGGTTGCTATATTTAGAAAGATATCCGTTTGTTAAAGGCGGAATCAATAACAAACATACGGTTGCTTAATAATTATTCAATGATAGATAACCCAAAAAAGTTTCACTCAAAAGATTTCCATTTTTATAATATCAATCATACATAGTGGATAATCGATTTAGGGTTTCTTGAAGGTTTATCGTACTAAGACAGCCGTCACACACAATATTCTCTCTTAATAAATTCCTTTTTCCGTGTGTTGTGTGTGTGTCTGTTCTTAGGCCTCTCTTCCTCCGTAGGCGGCGTGCCCTAAAACATTCTATTTATAGCTCTGCCAACCTAGGACAGTTTTCATTCCTTCTTGAAACCCCAAACATACATACATATTCAAATTACATAATCAGAAAATATTCTAAGTGTAAAAAAAGTCTTCCGGGTAGGCTCTGGATACATACATATTCAAATTACGTAAACTTCTCCGAGTAGACTATGTGCTCTGCTTGCCTTAGATTTGGTAACATAGAAGTGTGCTCGGGATCAGTTTCCGGGTAGACTTTACTTGAAGAGTATTTTACCAAGTAAAATACTTACCGGGTAGACTTCAGTCTTCTTGACATTGCCAGACTTTTCTCGACAAACCCTTACGAGCAACCTTGTTCTTTGATGGTCCATTCAACTCCTTGCTATACAATAACTTATTAGCAAAGTGTACTCGGCAGTACTGTTCCTTGCTTGAGTTGAACCTTGCCTGATGTTACTTAGAGATATTCCATTTATACATCAAGCTTGCTCGGACCATAACTATTAAAGAATAACTTGCCCGGTCTTCCAATCACTTGGCCTCATGGACTTGGTTTGCCAAAAAGCTTACTCAGAAGAGAACCTTAGTTGACTATGAAGAACAGACTTGCTTGATAAAGTGAACCTTGCTCGGATTTACATAAACTAGTGAACCTTGCCCGGCAATGCACTAATTTGCAAACCTTGCTCGTATATCCACTAAAGAAGACTACTTGAAGTAAACCTTGCCCGATAGACAAAATATCGTACCCGGCTAAGTAAAAGCTTGCTCGGAAGTCTAAGGTGTGCCCGGATCCATACTTAGCGAATTCTGAGGAGGTTGAGAAGATTCCAATCTTCCATGTACTTCATTTTTTTCAAATCTTTAACTCAACAATCTCCCCCTTAGGTCAGTTTCTTGACCCAACAATCTCCCCTAGATTGGAACACCTCAGCTGACACAAAACATTTCTACAGTTACTTACACTTAGTCAAAATACACATCAAATCAAAAGTTAAATTACATATTCAAATAACAAATTACATATTCAAAAACTGTCCGAAGACATTACATAAGAAAGCCTATTCTAGGAGTTTTGTCTTTTCTATTCATTGTAGGCAGCTTGTCTTCTCATTGCTATTACATATGCAGCTCTTTCCCTAAAGATATTGAGAATTTGGTAGTGAATGTGCCCTTCTGGAATCACCAAATCTCTTATATCCATCAAGTCTTCATTATGCAAGTAGGTCAAATCTGCATATTTCTTGATTATGGACCGAACTTTTCAATCAGAATTTTTTCAGTACATAGTGACTGGCATTTTCTTTGTATTCTAGTTCAGCAATGATACCATTCCTTTGCACTGAGTAGTTGGGCCGTGCCATTCTTCTTTCAAGGCTAATGCATGTGTTCATATTTGATAGGGGATTCCTATCTTTGACATTCATCACAAAGTCTCTTTCAGCAATGTCCATTCTCTTCAATTTTTCTGTCCTCTTTGACTTGTGAAGTTGAAT